>NC_086444.1:497606763-497776763 GCF_028390025.1 Pseudophryne corroboree | reverse complement strand
GCCACGGACCACTGGCAGCACTCAGAAGCCAAACCCCCTCCCCAGCCGCAGGTTACCCACTGTCACAGAAGATCGCTGCCACGGAGCTGCGCTGTCATGTCCTGACTGGCAAGGCTCCACCTCCTCTTTTTAAAGCCTGGCGCCGGGCCGCCGCGCCAATCAATCTGCCAGGCTAGGGATTGGCTGCAGCGGAGCGCGTCCCAGAGGACTCACGCATGTTGGAAATGTGAGTCCCTGAACATCAATACCGGGTAAAAAACGCGCTATAGCGCGTTTTTGCGAACACTGATAATTAATAATCCGAGGGGAGGGGGGGGTTGTTTGGGTGCTGGAGGGGTGTTCTGTCACTGTCCCCCTGTCAGTCAGTCACCAATAATAAAATTAATTCTTCAAAACCCCCCTGTCACCCCTTCATCCCAACACTCTGGGGGGGAAGTGGGGGAAATACACACACTCACCTTTCAGTGGTGGAGGGTGGCCCCGACACACGCCGCACGCAGCGGTGTCCGCCAACTCAGGAGAGCTCAGTGTCTCCCTCAGCCGGGGCCCATCCCGAGCCGCACGCAGCTGCGATGGGACCCCGCCGGCAGCTCCCACGGTGCAGACTGGCAGTGGCAGAGCTGCCAGTCTGTGCGTGTGTGTAAAGAAAAAGAAAAGAAAAAAATTTCTTCAGCTAAACCCAAGTGAACCAGCTCCCTTGGGCACTAAACTAAGACTGGCTTGGAGGGGAGATGGTAGGGGAGGAGCTAGCCACAGGGTTAGAGTTTTTTTTAAAGTGCCAGCTCCCAATTACTGCCTACTATTTCCCCATTGTAACCACGCTCCAGTGGCCCCTAGTGGATGAAGGAGAAACTTTGCAAAGGTTTTCGAACCTGACCAAGTAGCTGCTCGGCAAAGCTGTAACGCCGAGACCCCTCGGGCAGCCGCCCAAGATGAGCCCACCTTCCTTGTGGAGTGGGCTTTTACTGATTTTGGAAGCGGCAATCCAGCCGCAGAATGCCACCGCAGGGGCATTCCTGGCCTCACACCAAGCAACATATTTTCGCCATATACGGTGATAATGTTTAGCCGTCACGTCCTTCCTAGCCTTTATCAGCGTAGGAATAACCTCATCCGGGATGCCTTTTTCTGCTAGGATCCGGCGTTCAACCGCCATGCCGTCAAACGCAGCCGCGGTAAGTCTTGGAACAGACAGGGCCCCTGTTGCAACAAGTCCTGTCTTAGAGGCAGAGGCCATGGGTCCTCTGTGAGCATTTCTGGCAGATCTGGATACCAAGTCCTTCTTGGCCAATCCGGAACAATGAGTATTGTTCTCACTCCTCTTTTTCTTATGATTCTCAGCACATTGGGTATGAGAGGTAGAGGAGGAAATACATAAACCGACTGGAACACCCACGGTGTCACTAGTGCGTCTACAGCTATCGCCTGAGGGTCTCTTGACCTGGCGCAATACCTCTGTAGCTTTTTGTTGAGGCGGGATGCCTTCATGTCCACCTGTGGCAGTTCCCACCGACTTGCAATCTGCGTGAAGACTTCTTGATGAAGTCCCCACTCTCCCGGGTGGAGGTCGTGCCTGCTGAGGAAGTCTGCTTCCCAGTTGTCCACACCCGGAATGAACACTGCTGACCGTGCTCTTACGTGATTCTCCGCCCAGCGAAGAATTCTGGTGGCTTCCGCCATCGCCACCCTGCTCCTTGTGCCGCCTTGGCGGTTTACATGAGCCACTGCGGTGATGTTGTCTGACTGAATAAGCACCGATTGGACGCGAAGCAGGGTCTCCGCTTGACTTAGGGCGTTGTATATGGCCCTTAGTTCCAGGATATTGATGTGAAGGCAAGTCTCCTGACTTGACCACAGACCTTGGAAATTTCTTCCCTGTGTGACTGCCCCCCACCCTCGGAGGCTTGCATCCGTGGTCACCAGGACCCAGTCCTGAATGCCGAATCTGCGGCCCTCGAGTAGGTGAGCACTCTGCAGCCACCACAGGAGAGACACCCTGCCCTGGGGGATAGGGTGATCAGCCGATGCATCTGTAGATGTGATCCGGACCACTTGTCCAACAGATCCCATTGAAAGGTCCTCGCATGGAACCTGCCGAAGGGAATGGCCTCGTATGATGCCACCATCTTTCCCAGGACTCGCGTGCAGTGATGCACAGACACCTGTTTTGGTTTTAATAAGTCTCTGACCAGCGTCATGAGCTCCTGAGCCTTCTCCATCGGGAGATAAACCCTCTTCTGGTCTGTGTCCAGAATCATGCCCAGGAAGGGCAGACGAGTCGAAGGAATCAACTGCGACTTTGGAATATTTAGAATCCAGCCGTGTTGTTGTAACACTTCCCGAGAGCGTGCTACGCTGATCAGCAACTGCTATCTGGACCTCGCCTTTATGAGGAGATCGTCCAAGTATGGGATAATTGTGACCCCTTGCTTTCGCAGGAGCACCATCATTTCCGCCATTACCTTGGTAAATATTCTCGGTGCCGTGGAGAGACCAAACGGCAACGTCTGGAATTGGTAATGACAATCCTGTACCACAAATCTGAGGTACGCCTGATGAGGCGGATAAATGGGGACATGAAGGTATGCATCCTTTATGTCCAGAGACACTCCAGGCTTGCGATGACCGCTCTGAGCGATTCCATCTTGAACTTGAACCTTTTCAGGTATATGTTCAGGGATTTTAAATTCAATATGGGTCTGACCGAACCGTCCGGTTTCGGTACCACAAACATGGTCGAATAATAACCCTTTCCTTGTTGAAGGAGGGGAACCTTGACCACCACCTGCTGAAGATACAATTTGTGAATTGCAGCTAACACTATTTCCCTCTCTAAGGGGGAAGCTGGCAGGGCCGATTTGAGGCATCGGTGAGGGGGCATCTCTTCGAATTTCAGCTTGTATCCTTGAGACACAATCTCTAGTGCCCAGGGATCCACCTGGGAGTGAACCCACTTGTGGCTGAAATTTCTGAGACGCGCCCCCACCGGGCCTAGCTCCGCCTGTGGAGCCCCAGCGTCATGCGGTGGATTTAGTGGAAGCCGGGGAGGACTTCTGTTCCTGGGAACTAGCTGTGTTGCGCAGCTTCTTTCCTCTGCCCCTGCCTCTGGCAAGAAAGGACGCACCTCGGACTTTCTTGCCTTTTTGTGATCGAAAGGACTGCATTTGGTAATACGGTGCTTTCTTAGGTTGTGAGGGAACATATGGCAAAAAATTTGACTTTCCAGCAGTAGCTGTGGAGACCAGGTCCGAGAGACCCTCCCCAAACAACTCCTCACCCTTTTAAGGTAAAACCTCCATGTGCCTTTCTGAGTCGGCATCGCCTGTCCATTGCCGAGTCCACAGGACCATTCTGGCAGAAATCGACATTGCATTTATTCTAGAGCCCAGAAGGCTAATGTCTCTTTGAGCATCTCTCATATATAGGACAGCGTCTTTTATATGCCCCAGGGTCATTAATATAGTATCCTTGTCCAAGGTATCAAGTTCCTCAGATAAGGTATCCGTCCATGCAGCTACAGCACTACACACCCAGGCCGACGCAATTGCCAGCCTTAGTAAGGTACCTGAATGTATATAAATGGACTTCAGGGTACCCTCTTGCTTTCTATCCGCAGCATCTTTTAGGGTGGCCGTATCCTGTGACGCAGGGCTACCCTCTTGGATAAGCGTGTGAGAGCTTTGTCCACCCTAGGGGAGGATTCCCAGCGTAACCTGTCCGTTGGCGGGAAAGGATACGCCATAAGCATCCGTTTGGAAATCTGCAGTATTTTATCTGGAGATTCCCAAGCCTTTTCACATAACTCATTTAGCTCATGTGAAGGGGGAAAGGTCACCACCTGCCTTTTTTCCCCCATACATATGAACCCTCTTGTCAGGGACTGGGGTTTCCTCTGTGATGTGCAACACATCCTTAATTGCTATAATCATATAACGGATGGCTTTAGCCAATTTAGGCTGTAACTTTGCATCATCGCCATCGACACTGGAGTCAGAATCCGTGTTGATATCTGTGTCAACAATTTTGGGATAGTGGGCGCTTCTGAGACCCTGACGGCCTCTGCGACATAGGATCAGGCATGGGCTGAGACCCCGACTGTCCTAAGGTTTCAGCTTTATCCAACCTTTTATGCAAGGAATTAACATTATCATTTAAAACCTTCCACATATCCATCCAATCAGGTGTCGGCGCCGTCGGCGGCGACCCCATATTCATGCGCTCCCGCTCTGTTTCCACATAGCCTTCCTCGTCAAACATGTCGACACAAGCGTACTGACACACCACACACACACACATAAACACACACAGGGGATGTTCTTTTTGAAGACAGTTCCCCCACAAGGCCCTTTGGAGAGACCGAGAGAGAGTATGCCAGCACACACCCCAGCGCTATATGTCCCAGGAATCACACAGTAACTTAGTGTTAACCCAGTAGCTGCTGTATATACTGTTTTTGCGCCTAATTTATGTGCCCCCCCTCTCTTTTTACCCTCTTCTACCGTGAATCTGCAGGGGAGAGCCTGGGGAGCTACCTCTCAGCGGAGCTGTGGAGAGAAAATGGCGCTGGTGAGTGCTGAGGAAGAAGCCCCGCCCCCTCAGCGGCGGGCTTCTGTCCCGCGTTTCTGTGTAAAATTATGGCGGGGGCTCATGCATATATACAGTGCCCAACTGTATATATGCCCAACTTTTGCCAAGAGGTCCTAATTGCTGCCCAGGGCACCGCCCCCCCCCTGCGCCCTGCACCCTACAGTGACTGGAGTATGTGGGTTTAATGTGGGAGCAATGGCGCACAGCTGCAGTGCTGTGCGCTACCTCAGTTTGAAGACTGGAGTCTTCTGCCGCCGATTTTGAAGTCTTCTTGCTTCTGTCACCGGCTCTGCGAGGGGGACGGCGGCGCGGCTCCGGGATCGGACGACAAAGGGTGAGATCCTGTGTACGATCCCTCTGGAGCTAATGGTGTCCAGTAGCCTAAGAAGCAGGACCTATCTTCAGTGAGTAGGGCTGCTTCTCTCCCTCAGTCCCACGATGCAGAGAGTCTGTTGCCAGCAGATCTCTCTGAAAATAAAAAAACCTAACAAAATACTTTCTTATAGCAAGCTCAGGAGAGCTCACTAAGTAGCACCCAGCTCGTCCGAGCACAGATTCAAACTGAGGTCTGCAGGAGGGACATAGAGGGAGGAGCCAGAGCACACCAGTATCCAAATTCTTTCTTAAAGTGCCCTGTCTCCTGCGGAGCCCGTCTATTCCCCATGGTCCTTACGGAGTCCCCAGCATCCACTAGGACGTTAGAGAAACATTGATTTCAAGCAAATGGATCTTTTGTTCTTTAACCTTTTACATCATTTTGTGTCAGGAAAAAAAAAAACCACCTAGCAGCTGAAAATCCTCTTAACATAAAGATGTGTCCTCATATGGCGCAAGATGCCCAGTGCTACTGAGATGCTCTGAGAAGTATAAAGCACTGTATTTTTCACATTTTGCATGTTATACTCTGCTAATTTTGTATTAGAAACACCAGGCTGCAACATTAACAGCACAGGAATTTGTTTTACACTAGCAGATTAAGTACAACTGGACTTGGTGAGAGGAAAAGGCACAGCTGCTCGTATTGATGCCCTTTTTACAAAAATTCAGACTCCGTCGCACAGATGAACAAATGTCACTCACAATATTGGTCAGTGTTTTTAAGCAATGTAGTTTTGTTTTATTTATGCAACTAAGATGCCCATTTTGAGAGCGAAAGATGCTCTGAGTGGCTGAGTCGCCCAGGACCCAGCGCGCGGAGTGGCTATTTGGCATGAGTGAAGTCAGTGACACCCCTGTAAACATAAAGGGCCCTGTATATTTATCAATGTGAGAGAGTCGATGCATTTGAAATGAAAACACGCTGTCCCGATGAAGATATATTCTGCTATCTGATGGCTAGCACATACATCTTTATAGCCACAGCTGAATGTGCACAAGTGTAACTGACAGGCAGTACATGTGCAAAGCAATATAGTTGTGATCAGCATTAAGAAAAGGTCTAGCCCATCGGGGAGTGATCAGAAGATCCCTCTCCAGCGGGGCTTCACCTAACAAGGTACAGCATCTTCAGATAGCATTACAGTAGCACACACATCTGCACTGTCCCCACACAAAACTGCAGTATTAGCTATTTTACCTGTGTTTCAGGGACAGAATTATTTTGATAAATAGGTCCCAAAGTATTTTCATACAAGAATAATACAGACATTCTTTCATAGTTCAAATCTAAAGCAAAAAAGGGCACAACTAAGACCTGAGGAGTTATTGTGGCTTAAAGCCCCCATACTGTACATCTACGATAAATGTTGGCAATTTTACATTCTGGAGATGATTGTCAAAATAAATTGTTGATGTATGGGCCACCCTGTTGGCGATCCTGTGACCGGGATCGCCAAATCAGATTTTTAAGCTTGTTTAAAAATCATGATTTATAGGGGGTCTGATTGTAGGTGTATGGGAAGGATCGGTCGATAGGCCAACTGTTTGCTGACACTGTGGCCAGGGCTTGTGGATCACGAAGGGGAGGTGGCGTTATTGGTTGTGTCTGGTGTAGGCAGGCCCCTGTGTACTTACCTTATAGCGACAGTAGTAGGAGTATTGGAGCATGTGCAGGCACCAGTGTGTATAGTGACGGCCCCCGGGAATCAAGAGAGAAATGCTCCTAATTGGCTGTGCTGCCCACTTAAAAATGAGAGCCATAATTTCCTCACTTGTAAGGCCATTTTTTTCAAGAATGCTGCGGTGAGCTCACTGCTCCATCACCCAGCCCCCCTGTCTCAGTGTGAGAGCGGGCGGGAGCCAATGCAAAAGAGCTCAGTGGCTACCGCTTCCTGGGGTGTAGATGCGGCATGAAGATGACAAAAGTCCTTGGGAATCGCAGTGGCCACTGCTTCCCTAGGTGAAGAATGCTGTATCGTAACTTTACAACCTTAGGTGTGTTTTGTCTTTATTTTAATATTTCCTTTACAGGGTGACGACTTCAGGTGCCAAGGGCCTCTTAATGTCTGGGCATGCTAGAACTTGTGGTTCTCCAAGTGCCGGCATGCTTTCTGGGACCTGTATTCCCACCATAATGGACAATATTTTAACTACCATCAGCCTTGCACCCAACGCCCAGGAGTGTGAGGGACAGCCCAGGTCTGGGGTACCGTGAAGAGAGGGGAACCTTTTATTGGGAACATCCCATCTTCCCCACTAATCCCCTGCCTGAGCTGACTAGTTAGGGGATAGAATGCTTTGTCCAGGGCACCCCATAAAGTGTGCCCCCTGGCTGTGGTATTGCTCCCTGGTTCTGGTTCAGAACATATGGTGGACCACTCTCGTTTCCTGTATTTATTTTCTTTATAAAAAGGTTATACCCAAATACCACAAATTGTTTGTGTTCACATTATTGTGCAAGGTAAATCACCTGTTTGAATGGGATTAGTCACGATTTTGCAGTGTAAATTCTACCTACAAAAAAAAAAAAAAAAAAATACAGCCTGGGCTACGCCCTGAAACTGAGTTTCCCCGATTTTGTACTGTATAATGAAGATAAGAGATTTTTTAACAACCATATCTCCCCTCTCTCTGAAGTCTTTTTCATGGAACAGAAAGGTACTGGGAAGCCAATCCCTGACTTTTTTTTTTTTTTTTTCAATCCCAGGTATCAGGATTGAAAAAAGATAAATCCCGGGAATAGGTTGAAGACCCGCCCACCCCACACAATTACTCACCATCGTGAGTGAGAGCCAGGCTCGCGGGCGAAGAGGTGCAGTCCGGGTAGCTGGCATCAGACTCACCATCGTGGATGGGAAGGCTTGCGGGCAAGGTGCGGGGGGCCCGGGTTTGGAGTCAGTGTGACCTCTGACATGTCACGCTGCGCGTCTCCTGAGGACGTTCAACGATGCCCGGCATTAAAAAAACAAAAACAATGGGGCAGGTAAATCCTGCAATCCCCGGGATTGGAGCTTCCAATCAAAGATATTTTTTGCCCTAAATCCCGGGATCCCGCCGATTCCAATCCTGGAATTGGCCTCCCTAATATTGAGTACTGCATAACAAAGCAGATTACAAACTCATTAATTAGCAGTTAGTCAAAATAAAAGAACATCATAACAGCACTGTCAGTGCGGCGACTGTGCACGCCCAAATGGAGCAATGCTTGAATTGCTCCGATGAGCGCCATCTAGTGGCCGCCGCCGCACAAAATACTTCAGTTCCCCACCATAGAGTTGAGGAGCAGCATTATCCTTTTTTTTTTTTTTTTACGTAGGATAAGCAAGACAATCATACTCTTTGCTATTAAGTGGTCTATTCAATGGTAGTCGGAATCGCCGTTTCCGACTTTGTGGTCTAATCAGGATTTGACCTATTCAATGGGGCTACCGTTTTTCCGACTTGTCGGAAAACAAGTGGATCGGTCAAAGTCGTTTTTTCCCCTCAGTAGGCCTTTTGGCCATGAGGGGTTGAGGAGTAAGGGGGCCCTTCTCCTTTTGGAGAGGGTCCAAAGTCCTACACCCCAAGCATGGTTTTAGCACTGTCCACTGGGTGATGAAGCCACGCACCTCAAGCTTCAAGTAAAAAAATAAAATAAAAAATTGACTTACTCCTAATAACACCTTTAGTATGTTAGCTATGTTAAGCAGGGTACACATTTGCAGGTCCAATAGACGATCTGACCCAACATTGTTATTATCGGATAGGTACGTAAAGTCTGAAACAGGATAGGGAGGTCAGAGACAGGATTATCAAGCAGGCCATCATATCCCGACCTCCAGATCAGACTATCAAAGGATAATTTGAAGAAGTTCATTGGCTAATGCCTCCTGCATACACATTATCAACTGATCAGCCTGATAATAGTATAGTGCGTACCTGGCTTTAGGGCTCCATGAGAACCAAGATTGAAAAACAATATCCTAATGGAAACAGAATTAAAATATATTTATTTTTTTCTTATAATCTTTTGTGTCAAAAGAACATGCAACTGCCTCACCTTCCAAACCAGAAAGACCTACCTGAGAGCGGCAACATTCCTGCATTGGGTTCGGAATATTAGGTTGATAACGATCATGTTTTACATTCATGGGGGGGGGGAGAGAGGGTAATTCAAATGTTTGAAAAGTCAGTTGGGTGTCTGTTTTTTCCTGTCTATTAGATAGGAAAAAACAGACACCCAACTGACTTTCCAAACAATTGAATCTCCCCCATAATGTTGGCACCGTCACTATGTGAATACAGTGGGGGAGATTCAAATGTTTGAAAAGTCAGTTGGGTGTCTGTTTTTTCCTATCTAATAGACAGGAAAAAACAGACACCCAACTGACTTTTCAAACATTTGAATCTCCCCCACTGTATTCACATAGTGACGGTGCCAACATTATGGGGGAGATTCAAATGTTTGAAAAGTCAGTTGGGTGTCTGTTTTTTCCTATCTAATAGACAGGAAAAAACAGACACCCAACTGACTTTTCAAACATTTGAATCTCCCCCACTGTATTCACATAGTGACGGTGCCAACATTATGGGGGAGATTCAAATGTTTGAAAAGTCAGTTGGGTGTCTGTTTTTTCCTATCTAATAGACAGGAAAAAACAGACACCCAACTGACTTTTCAAACATTTGAATCTCCCCCAGTATGTTGTATGATGGTGATTGTCAACATACTGGGGGGAATTCAAATGTTTGAAAAGTCAGTTGGGTGTCTGTTTTTTCCTATCTAATACACAGGGAAAAAAATGACACCCAACCAACTTTTCAAACATTTGAATTCCCCCCACTGACTGCATAACCCTGTAAGGCAGGCTTTTTCAACCAGTGTGCCGTGGCACACTAATGTGCCGCGACCAGTTGCAATGTGTGCCGCGGAGCCAGAGCAGCTTCCTACACCTTCAAAGTGAACTGTTGGCCCGGGCTCTTCTTAGAGGATCAGTCATGTCTCACCACCCAGCCAGCCCACCCGCCTGCATACACATCTTCCAGTTCCTGCCTGGTTACACAGCTTTCCTTGCTCACCCACACCTGCCCGACCGACCGGCCGCTGCTCAGTATTCGCAGCACTCCACTATGAACAATCCCCGCCACTGAGGGACAGGGAGGAGGACAGCTGACCGGTAGGGGCTAATACTTGTTGTTGTTTTTTTTCTCCTGTGGGGAACAATAGGATTTATGTGGGGAGAATAAGGATTTATGGGGGGGGGGGGGGAACAATGTGAATAATTCATGTGGGGAGTAATGTGATTTTTTTTTCTGTGCAGGACAATGTATGTGTGGATTTTTATTTATTTTTTTACTATGAGGGCCAATGTGTGTTTTTTTCTCTGTGGGGAACTGATGGTGTGCCTTGGCAATTTTAAAATATTGTTTGGTGTGCCGGGAGTAAAAAAAAAGTTGAAAATCAATGCTGTAAGGCATACAACAAAGACTGTGTATCACACGGCACTATAAAAAAAAAAAAAATTGGCAAAGGCTAACTACTGTAGTACAAGCAGTGATGGATTTAACCCTGTAGGGAGCCCTAGGCACTGGCAGTCAAAATCTCAGGGTCCCCTCACAAATGATTATCTCCTAATACATTTTTCATTTTACCAACAGCCTGCGATCTGGAAACTGAAATGTGAATCTGATGTCTATGGTTTATGTAATTTAAGTTGTTAATGGGCACATCACATTAACACAGTATTTTCTCTATAGAGTCTTCAATGCCAAGTTTTTGTTTCTTTGAGTTAATATTTATTTTTTTGGGAAACAATTAAAGAACGCGTGATTGTAGTTATCAAGATTGAATCTATATTAATGTGATCAGTTGTCGCGTGGCCCATATACCGGTGCCTATTCGGTAATGTGGCACTGACTACAAGTCTAAGCATGCCCTTATAAACCATGGTGGGACTTGTAGTCTGACAATTGCTAGCCCTATGCTGCCTGCGACCTTTCCATGGTTGGTGATGTCCACCAGGGGATGCTCTCACCTGTGGGGATGCCGAGCTCCTTGGAACCCCTGCCAAAGCCCCGCACGACCTTTCCCCGGCAGTAATAAGGCAGAGCGCTCATAACGCGGTCCCGTGCGATCCTCTTCTTCCCCGTGGCCAAGGCCGTCTTAGTGGCCGTGGGCTCCCGCGGCAGTTCCACAGTGCGGCCCCCAAGTGCACGGAGAAGGTCCGCAGAGTGCACAGGTAATACCAAAGCAGCCGCAGAGCCGCCTGCTGCTGCCGAACCAGAGCCAAGCCGGCTACTACGCGACAGTCGCTGGGACATCTCACCAGGAGGGGTGGTTACAGACACAAGACGACAAGAAGTAGCAGCAGCGGTGTGAGAAGGTTCTAAACTCCCCCGGCTGCTCCAGCAATGCTGTGATCTTGAGACTACACGTCAGCCGTAAGGCGGTGCTTCCCCTTAGAACAGACCTTCAGCCGATGCCGCAACTCCCAGAATGGTGACGGCTCAACCACGTGATCACCCCCTCCCGGCATGATCGCTGGGGCTAAGTGACGTCAAGGGTCGGGTTCCAATAGAACGTTTGCGAAATGAGAAGTTTCCGGTCCCTAGTTAAAGGGACAGTGAGTGAACAGTGGTCACCGTGACTTAGTGAAAACCAGCAGCGTGAGGATACGGTGATATGTTGGTTATTGCTGCATTGAGCATGTTTGCAACTGGTATACAGTGGCGGATGCGGGGGGGGGGGCACTCGGGCCCGTGCCCCTCCTGTCATTTCTGGCCTCCGTCCCCCGTTCTCCCCCTGCGCTCCCCCGTTCTCCCCTGGCGCCGCACAGGGAGATGACGGGCGCCCGCTGAGATTGTGTTACCAGCGGGCGCTCGTCCCCCTGCAGAGCGGTAGCCGGAGGCAGGAGCTCAGTACTGAGCTCCGGCTTCCGGCGCTGTCACTGTGCGCCGTGCGCTGTGGGAGAGACGTCAGTCATGCCCCCCCTATCATTTTCTTCTGGATCCGCCCCTGCTGGTATATGCAGTATACAGCACATCAGAAAACTTGGAAATGTGTGGTACTTGTTATTTATGTCACCCTCTGACAGACAGCAGCTGAGCCTGGCAGCTAGGGAAGGGACAAACAGGGTGCTAGGGTGTTCGGCGCCCCCCCCTGCAAACTATAAATTTGCGCCCTCCCGTACTTTGCAAAGGGACAGCACACATAATGCTTATACACACAATGCTCCCTGTAGTAGTGGGGCTTGCACACGTAACGCGCACTGCAGTGGTGATGCTTACACACATAACGCCCCCTGTACCAGTGACACTTATACAAGACGCAGTGACGCTTACACACATAACATCCCCTGAAGCAGTGACGCTTACACACGTTATGACCCCTGCAGCAGTGACGCTTACACACGTAAAGCACCCTGTAGCATTGACGCTTACACACGTAACGCCCCCTGTACCAGTGACGCTTATACAAGATGCAGTGACGCTTACACACCTAACGCCCCCTGCAGCAGTGACGCTTACACATGTAACGCACCCTGTAGCATTGATGCTTACACATGTAACGCACCCTGTAGCAGTGACGCTTGCACATGTAACGCCCCCTGTACCAGTGACGCTTACACACGTAATGCCCCCTGTACCAGTGACGCTTACACACGCAACGACCCCTGTACCAGTGACGCTTATACAAGACGCAATGACGCTTACACACATAACATCCCCTGAAGCAGTGACGCTTACACACGTTATGACCCCTGCAGCAGTGACGCTTACACACGTAAAGCACCCTGTAGCATTGACGCTTACACACGTAACGCCCCCTGTACCAGTGACGCTTATACAAGATGCAGTGACGCTTACACGCCTAACGCCCCCTGCAGCAGTGACGCTTACACATGTAACGCACCCTGTAGCATTGATGCCCTCACATGTAACGCACCCTGTAGCAGTGACGCTTGCACATGTAACGCCCCCTGTACCAGTGACGCCTACACGCGTAATGCCCCCTGAACCAGTGACGCTTACACACGCAACGACCCCTGTACCAGTGACGCTTATACAAGACGCAATGCCGCCTGAAGCAGTAACGCTTACACACATTATGCTGCACAGTCACACATACACCACATACACTTATACATACATACACATGTACATACTGGGGGTCATTCCGAGTTGATCGCACGTAGCAACTTTTTGCTGCCCGTGCGATCAACTCGACGCCGCCTATGGGGGAGGGCTTTTTGTAATAATAGGATTTTGGTACTTACCGGTAAATCCTTTTCTCTTAGTCCGTAGAGGATGCTGGGGACTCCAAAAGGACCATGGGGTATAGACGGATCCGCAGGAGCCTGGGCACACTATAAAGACTTAAACTGGGTGTGAACTGGCTCCTCCCTCTATGCCCCTCCTCCAGACCTCAGTTAGAAAACTGTGCCCTGGAGAGATGGACATTTCGAGGAAAGAATTTATTGTTATAAATACGGTGAGCGTCCTACCAGCTCACACCTCAAACACACCGTAGAACGTGGCCTTCAGTAGAATACCAGCCCACGGCATGAATAAAACACAGCCACATGCTGAGAGAATATGTAACACAAATCGTGTGTCCACATAAGCAAAAATAAGACCCCGCATGCCATGGCATGAAAAACGGTAGCAACCGCCTGACAGAAAAAACCCACCACCAGGGTGTAACCAAAAACACTAACTGCAGCCACCGTACGCACTGGGACGGGCGCCCAGCATCCTCTACGGACTAAGAGAAAAAGATTTACCTATAAGTACCAAAATCCTATTTTCTCATACGTCCTAGAGGATGCTGGGGACTCCAAAAGGACCATGGGGTTTATACCAAAGCTCCAAAACGGGCGGGAGAGTGCGGACGACTCTGCAGCACTGAATGAGCAAACAAAAGGTCCCCAAAAATCAGGGTATCAAACTCGTAGAGCATAGCAAAAGCGTTTGAACCCGACCAATAATCCGTTCGGCAAAGTAGAAGAGCCCATCTTTCCAGTAGAATGGGCTTCCACCGACTTCGGTAACGGCCATCCAGCCGTAGAACAAACATGCCAAATCGTATCACAGATTCAGCGTGCAACAGACCGCCTACTGCAGTCGCCCCAAGCATGCTGGGAACATACCGGACAAACAGAGCCTCTGTTTCTCCAACTGAGCCAAAATGGCAACCGAAATTTTCAAATCCCCGGTAACACAGAGAGACTTTTAATCAGCTAATGCCTAAGTAACCACCGGCATCAAAATAGACTGATTTCTGCTAAACCCAGAAACCACTCTTTGGCAGAACTACAATCCGAGTTCACAATTCCTCTCTATCCACATGGAAGATCAAACAAGGCTCTTGTGAGACAAAACCACCACTTCCGACACCCGCCTTACGGACGCCAAAGCCAATAGCATGACCACTTTCCAAGAGAGAAAGTTTTTTTTTTTTTTTTTTTTTAAAGAAGCAATAAGGCCAAACTGCACCGAAATGGAGCCTAACTGTAGGCCTGCATCCACACCGGCTTGTAAAGTATGGATAAGGACGACCTAGCTGAAAGTCTTCCGTAGGAACCATCCTGGATTCACACCAAGACACAGAGTTACGCCAACTACGGTGGTAAGGCTTCGCCATTACTTCTTTCCTAGCCGGAAACGGTGAGGAAATGGCTTCACTGGGAACATCCTACCGGCTTAGGATATGGCATTCAACTGCCACGCCGTCAGACGCAGTCGCGGTAAGTCCTGAAACACGCCCTGATCTAGTTGTAACAGTTCCTCACGTAAAGGAAGAGGGCAGGAATCTTCCATGAGCAAAACATGAAAAACTGGATAGCAAACCCTCCTTGGCTAGATCGTATCCGAGAGGATCGCCTGAACCTTTGTTCTTCTTACGTTTATCACCTACAGAAGAAATGAAAGAGGAGAGGCCACATAGACCAACTAAAAACACCCACGGCGTCACGAGGGTGTCCACTGCAAAAGCTTGAGTGTCCCTTGACCTGAAACAATATCCCTGAGTCCTCTTGTTGAAGCGAGACGCCAACATGACCAATTGCGACCCTCCACAAAAAGCTGTCACTTCTGTGAAAACTTCACGATGATGACTGAATTTCTTCCGGATGGAGATCGCGTCAACAGAAGAAATCTATTTCGCCTTCGTTTACCACCGGAACGAATACTGCTAATATAGTGTTTACCAGACTTTCCGCCCCACGGCAAAATTGTGCATCTTCTGCCATTGCCGCTTTGCTCCTTGTTCCGTCATAGCGGCTTACTTACGCCACTGCTGACAAGTGGTCTGGCAGAACTAACATGGGCCGAACACGAAGAATACGTTCGTCGAAAGTAGCTCTTAAATCAAGAAAGCTTATTGCAGACAAGCTTTCCAGCTTAACCTTATCTTCTGGAAATTCGTCCCTTGCAAGGACTGCTCCCCAGCCTCGGAGATCTGTATGCACGGACACCAGGATCTAAACCTGGATCCCGAACCGTCATCCCTCTAGAAGGAGAGAACCGAGCAGACACCACAGGAGTGATGTCCTGGCCTTTAGGATTATATTTCGGTGCATGTGCAGGTGAGAACCGGACCACTATTCCAACTGGCCCCTTGAAAGCCACTCCGGCAGTTGACCTGCTCACCAAAACAGGCCTCGTAGGCTGCACCCATCTGTTTTAGTAACAGAACATATTGATGAAGTGTCACAGCAAAGCTGATCAAACTCTGGATCCTCAGACCTCTGTCCACAGGAAAAACACTGAACATTAACGAGAGTGACTGAACAGAGGGCTCACCAAACAGCTGTATACCTCCCTTGAGTATCTCTCGGAGACAACCTCAGCATTTTTCCCGGCTACACCTCCTGCTGTCACGCGGCAGCCTGCTGCAATGTTATAAAGTAGAATCAACATAAGCAAGCTTACCCACTTTGGGTAGGGTAATTCTATCGGATGCCTACCCGAATACAACACTCCCTCATGTGCATGCAATGCAAATAAGGCCAAAGTATAGAAATAAAATATCACTTAGCTTCCTGTGAATGATCCTTTGCGACCGGGCTCTGCGACGACCAGGAGTTGACTGCCGTAATGTTCTCTCCGCGTCGGGAAGAGAATAATATTCGGATTCCTTGAGAGGATCGAAAACCATCTCGTCACGGCCAATCTAGAGCTTAATCAACAGAGCGATCAGCACATGAGAAGAATACCATTATTTCAGCATTCATGGATATACATAATGTAATACACAATAAAACACACATATCCTAACCCTGCATATATAAACATATATCTACATATATATACCTATAGATATAACCTATACGCAAGTGGATTGTCCAGACCCGTCAGGTCCCTAGTGACAGTAATGTGTTGTGAATGTGAATGACCATGTACTGACGTGCCCCCGATGTGGATCTACCAGGAACGTTATGGTCGACAGAAACTGAGTAAATGTCGACAGCAAGGAATAGTAAGTGGGCAAAAAATGCTAATAACCACGAAACCCCGAGGGGTCTGAGGGAAGCATACAAATACAATTTTGATAACACTCCCCCCACATATACCTATAAATATACATAAATATATACAGGTACAAGGCAATGACAGCCTAATAATTCTTTACCCAGGAAAAACCGGTGATGCCGACCGGGCATCCATAAACAACTGTATCTCCCCTATCGTGTTTACTGTTTAAGCACACAAACACCCATTTGCTAATACTTAATTTTCCGAATCAAGTACCGCCATGCGCCGGCGAAGCCGACAGTTATCCCCACAGCAGCTTATGACAGAGCGCTCACATCTGCCGACATATGTCGACTAACCAATAGTGGGTACAAACAGGGAAAAAGTGAATTTATGTACTATAAGAGTGCTTATGCGTCCATTATCAACCTAATGCTATATGACAACCATATAGCATTAAAACACTGTGCCCCCCACCCCCTGGCGGGGATCTGAGGAAAATGGCGCTGACTCTATGAGGGCTAAGCTCCGCCCCATCCCGGCACGCTGAAGCCCGCTCAAACCTAGAAACATACATAACCTTAAAAATTGAGCTGGGGCCTTATATACAGGGATTAACCCCCTGTATATACCCCTATATTTACAAAACGCAGCCCAGGGCGCCCCCGCGCCCCGCACCTACGGAAATCGTTGGTGTGTGGGAGCGATGGAGCGCAGCACGGACGCTGCGGTGCCCTGGTGGGGTGAAGACACCCGGTGTCCGGGTATGTTCCCCCGCCCGGGATGATCCCAGAATTGTTGCCCAGGGCGCTCCCCCCAGCGCCCTGCACCCATGGAGCCGGCGGAAGTGGGGAAATAGCGCGTCGTGCGCGACAACACGCAGGCGGGGGTCCGGGACACGGAGCCCCGGCACCGCCAGCTGAACACTACACAATCACCTGAAAAAGGCTACCCAGGGCGCTCCCCCCCCAGCGCCCTGCACCCGAGAGAGCCGGCGGCGGGGGAGAAATGGCGCGTAGTGCGCTACCACATGTTGGCGGGCGTCCGGGACACGGAGCCCAGGCACCGCCAGAGAGACCCAGCTATAAGTGTAAAATGTCTGCCCAGGGCGCTACCCCCCCCCGCGCCCTGCACCCATGGGAACCGGCGGCGGGGAAGTAATGGCGCGCAGCGCGCAGTTATATTGCGGCGGGGATATGATCCATGGGGCCCAGGCACCGAAATGCTTTTATGCTAGCCTCAAGAAGAAGAAATCAGTAACCTGCTGCCCATGCCATGGCATGAAAAACGGTAGCAACCGCCTGACAGAAAAAACCCACCACCAGGGTGTAACCAAAAACACTAACTGCAGCCACCGTACGCACTGGGACGGGCGCCCAGCATCCTCTACGGACTAAGAGAAAAGGATTTACCTATAAGTACCAAAATCCTATTTTCTCATACGTCCTAGAGGATGCTGGGGACTCCAAAAGGACCATGGGGTTTATACCAAAGCTCCAAAACGGGCGGGAGAGTGCGGACGACTCTGCAGCACTGAATGAGCAAACAAAAGGTCCCCAAAAATCAGGGTATCAAACTCGTAGAGCATAGCAAAAGCGTTTGAACCCGACCAATAATCCGTTCGGCAAAGTAGAAGAGCCCATCTTTCCAGTAGAATGGGCTTCCACCGACTTCGGTAACGGCCATCCAGCCGTAGAACAAACATGCCAAATCGTATCACAGATTCAGCGTGCAACAGACCGCCTACTGCAGTCGCCCCAAGCATGCTGGGAACATACCGGACAAACAGAGCCTCTGTTTCTCCAACTGAGCCAAAATGGCAATTGAAATTTTCAAATCCCCGGTAACACAGAGAGACTTTTAATCAGCTAATGCCTAAGTCACCACCGGCATCAAAATAGACTGATTTCTGCTAAACCCAGAAACCACTCTTTGGCAGAACTACAATCCGAGTTCACAATTCCTCTCTATCCACATGGAAGATCAAACAAGGCTCTTGTGAGACAAAACCACCACTTCCGACACCCGCCTTGCGGACGCCAAAGCCAATAGCATGACCACTTTCCAAGAGAGAAAGTTTTTTTTTTTTTTAAAGAAGCAATAAGGCCAAACTGCACCGAAATGGAGCCTAACTGTAGGCCTGCATCCACACCGGCTTGTAAAGTATGGATAAGGACGACCTAGCTGAAAGTCTACCGTAGGAACCATCCTGGATTCACACCAAGACACAGAGTTACGCCAACTACGGTGGTAAGGCTTCGCCATTACTTCTTTCCTAGCCGGAAACGGTGAGGAAATGGCTTCACTGGGAACATCCTACCGGCTTAGGATATGGCATTCAACTGCCACGCCGTCAGACGCAGTCGCGGTAAGTCCTGATACACGCCCTGATCTAGTTGTAACAGTTCCTCACGTAAAGGAAGAGGGCAGGAATCTTCCATGAGCAAAACATGAAAAACTGGATAGCAAACCCTCCTTGGCTAGATCGTATCCGATAGGATCGCCTGAACCTTTGTTCTTCTTACGTTTATCAGCTACAGAAAAAATGAAAGTGGAGAGGCCACATAGACCAACTAAAAACACCCACGGCGTCACGAGGGTGTCCACTGCAAAAGCTTGAGTGTCCCTTGACCTGAAACAATATCCCTGAGGCCTCTTGTTGAAGCGAGACGCCAACATGACCAATTGCGACCCTCCACAAAAAGCTGTCACTTCTGTGAAAACTTCACGATGATGACTGAATTTCTTCTGGATGGAGATCGCGTCAACAGAAGAAATCTATTTCACCTTCGTTTACCACCGGAACGAATACTGCTAATATAGTGTTTACCAGACTTTCTGCCCCACGGCAAAATTGTGCATCTTCTGCCATTGCCGCTTTGCTCCTTGTTCCGTCATAGCGGCTTACTTACGCCACTGCTGACAAGTGGTCTGGCAGAACTAACATGGGCCGAACACGAAGAATACGTTCGTCGAAAGTAGCTCTTAAATCAAGAAAGCTTATTGCAGACAAGCTTTACAGCTTAACCTTATCTTCTGGAAATTCGTCCCTTGCAAGGACTGCTCCCCAGCCTCGGAGATCTGTATGCACGGACACCAGGATCTAAACCTGGATTCCGAACCGTCATCCCTCTAGAAGGAGAGAACCGAGCAGACACCACAGGAGTGATGTCCTGGCCTTTAGGATTATATTTCGGTGCATGTGCAGGTGAGAACCGGACCACTATTCCAACTGGCCCCTTGAAAGCCACTCCGGCAGTAGACCTGCTCACCAAAACAGGCCTCGTAGGCTGCACCCATCTGTTTTAGTAACAAAACATATTGATGAAGTGTCACAGCAAAGCTGATCCAACTCTGGATCCTCAGACCTCTGTCTACAGGAAAAACACTGAACATTAACCGGACAGTATCTACTCTGAAACCCACCTCCGACAACTGTGTCGATGGAAACAACAGCCAATCCCTGTGTCGAAGAACAGTCAGAGAGAAACAATGATTTGCACCTTTATACAGGGACAACCGGACAATGTCCTGAACCTGACGCACCTCTGTATGACGTAGCTTACTACCTCCCCTTCCATAGGGGAATGGCAAGATCTATTAGGAAAAACAGTAAGGGGTACAACCGTAACTCAGAATGTTCCCCTTTTGGATTCTATAAATAACTCACAGGTCTTAGTCTATTCGTGGACTAACTGAAATTAGTAGACGAGTGCACACCGGAGTGGGAACTAGCCAGATAGACTCAGCGACAAGTGGTGGATGTGTTGGAAACAGAAAACGACATCCACTTCTGCAAACCTAACAAGGCTGCAGAACTCTTACCTTTCAACCTTCCACTGTCTGCACAGAAAGGGAAAAAGAGCGGTATCAAACCGGTTAAACGACTGCATCCCACAAAAGAATGCATCACCAACCTTTGTGAAGGAGGCTAACTCACGATGTTAGACTTACCAGTTGTATCCGCCGAGAGTGACTGAACAGAGGGCTCACCAAACAGCTGTATACCTCCCTTGAGTATCTCTCGGAGACAACCTCAGCATTTTTCCCGGCTACACCTCCTGCTGTCACGCGGCAGCCTGCTGCAATGTTATAAAGTAGAATCAACATAAGCAAGCTTACCCACTCTGGGTAGGGTAATTCTATCGGATGCCTACCCGAATACAACACTCCCTCATGTGCATGCAATGCAAATAAGGCCAAAGTATAGAAATAAAATATCACTTAGCTTCCTGTGAATGATCCTTTGCGACCGGGCTCTGCGACGACCAGGAGTTGACTGCCGTAATGTTCTCTCCGCGTCGGGAAGAGAATAATATTCGGATTCCTTGAGAGGATCGAAAACCATCTCGTCACGGCCAATCTAGAGCTTAATGAACAGAGCGATCAGCACATGAGAAGAATACCATTATTTCAGCATTCATGGATATACATAATGTAATACACAATAAAACACACATATCCTAACCCTGCATATATAAACATATATCTACATATATATACCTATAGATATAACCTATACGCAAGTGGATTGTCCAGACCCGTCCGGTCCCTAGTGACAGTAATGTGTTGTGAATGTGTATGACCATGTACTGACGTGCCCCCGATGTGGATCTACCAGGAACGTTATGGTCGACAGAAACTGAGTAAATGTCGACAGCAAGGAATAGTAAGTGGGCAAAAAATGCTAATAACCACGAAACCCCGAGGGGTCTGAGGGAAGCATACAAATACAATTTTGATAACACTCCCCCCACATATACCTATAAATATACATAAATATATACAGGTACAAGGCAATGACAGCCTAATAATTCTTTACCCAGGAAAAACCGGTGATGCCGACCGGGCATCCATAAACAACTGTATCTCCCCTATCGTGTTTACTGTTTAAGCACACAAACACCCATTTGCTAATACTTAATTTTCCGAATCAAGTACCGCCATGCGCCGGCGAAGCCGACAGTTATCCCCACAGCAGCTTATGACAGAGCGCTCACATCTGCCGACATATGTCGACTAACCAATAGTGGGTACAAACAGGGAAAAAGTGAATTTATGTACTATAAGAGTGCTTATGCGTCCATTATCAACCTAATGCTATATGACAACCATATAGCATTAAAACACTGTGCCCCCCACCCCCTGGCGGGGATCTGAGGAAAATGGCGCTGACTCTATGAGGGCTAAGCTCCGCCCCATCCCGGCACGCTGAAGCCCGCTCAAACCTAGAAACATACATAACCTTAAAAATTGAGCTGGGGCCTTATATACAGGGATTAACCCCCTGTATATACCCCTATATTTACAAAACGCAGCCCAGGGCGCCCCCGCGCCCCGCACCTACGGAAATCGTTGGTGTGTGGGAGCGATGGAGCGCAGCACGGACGCTGCGGTGCCCTGGTGGGGTGAAGACACCCGGTGTCCGGGTATGTTCCCCCGCCCGGGATGATCCCAGAATTGTTGCCCAGGGCGCTCCCCCCAGCGCCCTGCACCCATGGAGCCGGCGGAAGTGGGGAAATAGCGCGTCGTGCGCGACAACACGCTGGCGGGGGTCCGGGACACGGAGCCCCGGCACCGCCAGCTGAACACTACACAATCACCTGAAAAAGGCTACCCAGGGCGCTCCCCCCCCCAGCGCCCTGCACCCGAGAGAGCCGGCGGCGGGGGAGAAATGGCGCGTAGTGCGCTACCACATGTTGGCGGGCGTCCGGGACACGGAGCCCAGGCACCGCCAGAGAGACCCAGCTATAAGTGTAAAATGTCTGCCCAGGGCGCTCCCCCCCCCCCCGCGCGCCCTGCACCCATGGGAACCGGCGGCGGGGAAGTAATGGCGCGCAGCGCGCAGTTATATGGCGGCGGGGATATGATCCATGGGGCCCAGGCACCGAAATGCTTTTATGCCAGCCTCAAGAAGAAGAAATCAGTAACCTGCTGCCCATGCCATGGCATGAAAAACGGTAGCAACCGCCTGACAGAAAAAACCCACCACCAGGGTGTAACCAAAAACACTAACTGCAGCCACCGTACGCACTGGGACGGGCGCCCAGCATCCTCTATGGACTAAGAGAAAAGGATTTACCTATAAGTACCAAAATCCTATTTTCTCATACGTCCTAGAGGATGCTGGGGACTCCAAAAGGACCATGGGGTTTATACCAAAGCTCCAAAACGGGCGGGAGAGTGCGGACGACTCTGCAGCACTGAATGAGCAAACAAAAGGTCCCCAAAAATCAGGGTATCAAACTCGTAGAGCATAGCAAAAGCGTTTGAACCCGACCAATAATCCGTTCGGCAAAGTAGAAGAGCCCATCTTTCCAGTAGAATGGGCTTCCACCGACTTCGGTAACGGCCATCCAGCCGTAGAACAAACATGCCAAATCGTATCACAGATTCAGCGTGCAACAGACCGCCTACTGCAGTCGCCCCAAGCATGCTGGGAACATACCGGACAAACAGCCTCTGTTTCTCCAACTGAGCCAAAATGGCAATTGAAATTTTCAAATCCCCGGTAACACCGAGAGACTTTTAATCAGCTAATGCCTAAGTCACCACCGGCATCAAAATAGACTGATTTCTGCTAAACCCAGAAACCACTCTTTGGCAGAACTACAATCCGAGTTCACAATTCCTCTCTATCCACATGGAAGATCAAACAAGGCTCTTGTGAGACAAAACCACCACTTCCGACACCCGCCTTACGGACGCCAAAGCCAATAGCATGACCACTTTCCAAGAGAGAAAGTTTTTTTTTTTTTTTTAAAGAAGCAATAAGGCCAAACTGCACCGAAATGGAGCCTAACTGTAGGCCTGCATCCACACCGGCTTGTAAAGTATGGATAAGGACGACCTAGCTGAAAGTCTTCCGTAGGAACCATCCTGGATTCACACCAAGACACAGAGTTACGCCAACTACGGTGGTAAGGCTTCGCCATTACTTCTTTCCTAGCCGGAAACGGTGAGGAAATGGCTTCACTGGGAACATCCTACCGGCTTAGGATATGGCATTCAACTGCCACGCCGTCAGACGCAGTCGCGGTAAGTCCTGATACACGCCCTGATCTAGTTGTAACAGTTCCTCACGTAAAGGAAGAGGGCAGGAATCTTCCATGAGCAAAACATGAAAAACTGGATAGCAAACCCTCCTTGGCTAGATCGTATCCGAGAGGATCGCCTGAACCTTTGTTCTTCTTACGTTTATCAGCTACAGAAAAAATGAAAGAGGAGAGGCCACATAGACCAACTAAAAACACCCACGGCGTCACGAGGGTGTCCACTGCAAAAGCTTGAGTGTCCCTTGACCTGAAACAATATCCCTGAGGCCTCTTGTTGAAGCGAGACGCCAACATGACCAATTGCGACCCTCCACAAAAAGCTGTCACTTCTGTGAAAACTTCACGATGATGACTGAATTTCTTCCGGATGGAGATCGCGTCAACAGAAGAAATCTATTTCACCTTCGTTTACCACCGGAACGAATACTGCTAATATAGTGTTTACCAGACTTTCCGCCCCACGGCAAAATTGTGCATCTTCTGCCATTGCCGCTTTGCTCCTTGTTCCGTCATAGCGGCTTACTTACGCCACTGCTGACAAGTGGTCTGGCAGAACTAACATGGGCCGAACACGAAGAATACGTTCGTCGAAAGTAGCTCTTAAATCAAGAAAGCTTATTGCAGACAAGCTTTACAGCTTAACCTTATCTTCTGGAAATTCGTCCCTTGCAAGGACTGCTCCCCAGCCTCGGAGATCTGTATGCACGGACACCAGGATCTAAACCTGGATCCCGAACCGTCATCCCTCTAGAAGGAGAGAACCGAGCAGACACCACAGGAGTGATGTCCTGGCCTTTAGGATTATATTTCGGTGCATGTGCAGGTGAGAACCGGACCACTATTCCAACTGGCCCCTTGAAAGCCACTCCGGCAGTTGACCTGCTCACCAAAACAGGCCTCGTAGGCTGCACCCATCTGTTTTAGTAACAAAACATATTGATGAAGTGTCACAGCAAAGCTGATCCAACTCTGGATCCTCAGACCTCTGTCCACAGGAAAAACACTGAACATTAACCGGACAGTATCTACTCTGAAACCCACCTCCGACAACTGTGTCGATGGAAACAACAGCCAATCCCTGTGTCGAAGAACAGTCAGAGAGAAACAATGATTTGCACCTTTATACAGGGACAACCGGACAATGTCCTGAACCTGACGCACCTCTGTATGATGTAGCTTACTACCTCCCCTTCCATAGGGGAATGGCAAGATCTATTAGAAAAAACAGTAAGGGGTACAACCGTAACTCAGAATGTTCCCCTTTTGGATTCTATAAATAACTCACAGGTCTTAGTCTATTCGTGGACTAACTGAAATTAGTAGACAAGTGCACACCGGAGTGGGAACTAGCCAGATAGACTCAGCGACAAGTGGTGGATGTGTTGGAAACAGAAAACGACATCCACTTCTGCAAACCTAACAAGGCTGCAGAACTCTTACCTTTCAACCTTCCACTGTCTGCACAGAAAGGGAAAAAGAGCGGTATCAAACCGGTTAAAACGACTGCATCCCACAAAAGAATGCATCACCAACCTTTGTGAAGGAGGCTAACTCATGAAGTTAGACTTACCAGTTGTATCCGCCGAGAGTGACTGAACAGAGGGCTCACCAAACAGCTGTATACCTCCCTTGAGTATCTCTCGGAGACAACCTCAGCATTTTTCCCGGCTACACCTCCTGCTGTCACGCGGCAGCCTGCTGCAATGTTATAAAGTAGAATCAACATAAGCAAGCTTACCCACTCTGGGTAGGGTAATTCTATCGGATGCCTACCCGAATACAACACTCCCTCATGTGCATGCAATGCAAATAAGGCCAAAGTATAGAAATAAAATATCACTTAGCTTCCTGTGAATGATCCTTTGCGACCGGGCTCTGCGACGACCAGGAGTTGACTGCCGTAATGTTCTCTCCGCGTCGGGAAGAGAATAATATTCGGATTCCTTGAGAGGATCGAAAACCATCTCGTCACGGCCAATCTAGAGCTTAATCAACAGAGCGATCAGCACATGAGAAGAGTACCATTATTTCAGCATTCATGGATATACATAATGTAATACACAATAAAACACACATATCCTAACCCTGCATATATAAACATATATCTACATATATATACCTATAGATATAACCTATACGCAAGTGGATTGTCCAGACCCGTCAGGTCCCTAGTGACAGTAATGTGTTGTGAATGTGTATGACCATGTACTGACGTGCCCCCGATGTGGATCTACCAGGAACGTTATGGTTGACAGAAACTGAGTAAATGTCGACAGCAAGGAATAGTAAGTGGGCAAAAAATGCTAATAACCACGAAACCCGAGGGGTCTGAGGGAAGCATACAAATACAATTTTGATAACACTCCCCCCACATATACCTATAAATATACATAAATATATACAGGTACAAGGCAATGACAGCCTAATAATTCTTTACCCAGGAAAAACCGGTGATGCCGACCGGGCATCCATAAACAACTGTATCTCCCCTATCGTGTTTACTGTTTAAGCACACAAACACCCATTTGCTAATACTTAATTTTCCGAATCAAGTACCGCCATGCGCCGGCGAAGCCGACAGTTATCCCCACAGCAGCTTATGACAGAGCTTACATCTGCCGACATATGTCGACTAACCAATAGTGGGTACAAACAGGGAAACAGTGAATTTATGTACTATAAGAGTGCTTATGCGTCCATTATCAACCTAATGCTATATGACAACCATATAGCATTAAAACACTGTGCCCCCCACCCCCTGGCGGGGATCTGAGGAAAATGGCGCTGACTCTATGAGGGCTAAGCTCCGCCCCATCCCGGCACGCTGAAGCCCGCTCAAACCTAGAAACATACATAACCTTAAAAATTGAGCTGGGGCCTTATATACAGGGATTAACCCCCTGTATATACCCCTATATTTACAAAACGCAGCCCAGGGCGCCCCCCCCCCCCTGCACCCACGGAAATCGTTGGTGTGTGGGAGCGATGGAGCGTAGCACGGACGCTGCGGTGCCCTGGTGGGGTGAAGACACCCGGTGTCCGGGTATGTTCCCCCGCCCGGGATGATCCCAGAATTGTTGCCCAGGGCGCTCCCCCCAGCGCCCTGCACCCATGGAGCCGGCGGAAGTGGGGAAATAGCGCGTCGTGCGCGACAACACGCTGGCGGGGGTCCGGGACACGGAGCCCCGGCACCACCAGCTGAACACTACACAATCACCTGAAAAAGGCTACCCAGGGCGCTCCCCCCCCCAGCGCCCTGCACCCGAGAGAGCCGGCGGCGGGGGAGAAATGGCGCGTAGTGCGCTACCACATGTTGGCGGGCGTCCGGGACACGGAGCCCAGGCACCGCCAGAGAGACCCAGCTACAAGTGTAAAATATCTGCCCAGGGCGCTCCCCCCCCCCGCGCCCTGCACCCATGGGAACCGGCGGCGGGGAAGTAATGGCGCGCAGCGTGCAGTTATATGGCGGCGGGGGTATGATCCATGGTGCCCAGGCACCGAAATGCTTTTATGCCAGCCTCAAGAAGAAGAAATCACTAACCTGCTGCCCAGGGCGCTCCCCCCCAGCGCCCTGCACCCTGTGAGTGCCATTGGTGTGTGGGAGCATGGGGCGCACTGCGACCGCTGTACCTCCGTCACTGAAGTCTTCTGCCGTCACTGAAGTCTTCTGTTCTTCACATACTCACCCGGCTTCTTTCTTCTGGCTTCTGTGAGGGGGGTGACGGCGTGGCTCCGGGAACAAGCAGCTAGGCGCACCAAGTGATCGAACCCTCTGGAGCTAATGGTGTCCAGTAGCCGAGAAGCAGAGCCTTTAAACTAAGAAGAAGTAGGTCCTGCTTCTCTCCCCTCAGTCCCACGATGCAGGGAGCCTGTAGCCAGCAGGTCTGCCTGAAAATAAAAAAAAACCTAACATTAAGTCTTTTAGAGAAACTCAGAAGAGCTCCCCTAGTGTGTGTCCCATCACTCCTGGGCACAAAGTCTAACTGAGGTCTGGAGGAGGGGCATAGAGGGAGGAGCCAGTTCACACCCAGTTTAAGTCTTTATAGTGTGCCCAGGCTCCTGCGGATCCGTCTATACCCCATGGTCCTTTTGGAGTCCCCAGCATCCTCTAGGACGTATGAGAAAGCAAGGTTGCAAACGCTTGTGCAGCTCTGCTATGCAAAAAAGTTTTGTGTAGAACTAGACCAGGGTAATAGTTACCTTGTGCGATCGATCCAGCGATGCAGGTCCCGGAAATTGACGTAAGACATCCACCCTCCAAACGCCTCGACACGCCTGCATTCGCCGAACCACTCCCAGAAAACGGTCAGTAGACACCCTGGGATGCCTTCCTCCTGTCAATCTTCTTGCGTTTGCCGCTGCAACAGCTTTCTTCGATTGCGGCGTCGCTGCACGGCGACGACTGTCGCCGGGCAACGACGCACCTGCGCAATGCAGCCGCTGTGCATGTGCAGTTCCAACCCGATCGCACGGCTGCGAAGAAGTGCAGCGTGCGATCGGATCGGAATGACCCCCACTGTACAGACATACAGTCTCACACACACACACACACACACACACACACACACACACACACACTCTTTCCAGCCACTTACATGAAAAACTCTGGAAACTCGTCCTCCTGTGATGCAGGCTGCAGCCTGGTCCCGTGTAGCTCCGCCCCTTATTCCCGTGAAGCTCTGCCCCCTTTTAGATCCGCCCAGCACACTGTGAGTGGCTGCACTGTCAGTATGCGACAGGGGAGGAGGGGAGGGGGAGAGGAGGCTTCATGATACCGGCGCCGCTGCCTGTCAGGCGCTGCAGCTGGTATCAGCAGGGCAGGGGAACTCAGCACAGGGATGCAGAGCGCCTCTTCCCCCTGGCGCCTACCTGCACTACATCCCTTTGCTGAGCGGTATGCGCCGGGCCTGGGGACAAAGATAGAAAATATCGGTTAAAAAATTTTTTCAACATTGCTTACAAAACATTGTTTAGACCAGGGCTGGCCAAACCGGTCCTCGAGATCTACCAACAGTTCATGTTTTCCAGGCCTCCTGGAGATCTGTAGAATTGTCAGTTAGGAATTAATGCAGCACATCTTAATTAGTAATGACTACACCTGTGCACCAGCTAGGTGGTCTGGAAAATGTGAACTGTTGGTAGATCTCGAGGACTGGTTTGGCCAGCCCTGGTTTAGACCTAAACATTGGTACTGCGAGACCAATGTTAACCAATGCTTCTATATATATATATTTAATAAACTGGTACCTAAATATTTGATACACTAATAAACTTCTGAAATGATGAATCATCCTATTATGTTTATCTTGTTGGAGGCTCACGGTTTCAAGCACACACACACACATTATATATATATATATATATATATATATATATATATATATATATATATATATATATATCTTACGTCCTAGAGGATGCTGGGGCTCCATTTAGTACCATGGGGTACAGACGGGTCCTCTAGGAGCCATGGGCACTTTAAGAGTTTAATAGTGTGGGCTGGCTCCTCCCTCTATGCCCCTCCTACCAGACTCAGTTTAGAAAATGTGTCCGGAGGAGCCAGTCACAGTTAGGGGAGCTCTTAGGAGTTTTTCTAGTTTTATTGTTTTCTGAGTTGTTAGGCTACAGGAAGGCTGCTGGCAACAGCCACCCTGCTTCGTGGGACTTGGGGGGGGGGGGGGGGGGGTAGGAACCAACTCTTGAAGTTAATGGTTCTCTGTCTCTGCTGACAGGACACTGAGCTCCTGAGGGTGCTGACCGCAAACCCACGAGGCGACCGCTCACTCCCGCAGCACGGCCGCCACTCCCTAACAGAGCCAGAAGAAAGAAGAGTGGTGAGTACAGCGCCGGCGGCCCGGTTAGCAGGTCGCCGGCGGGAATGGCAGCACAAGGGTGGGCTCCGGCAGGCTCAGACACACTGTGTAGGCGCTTGAGGGGCGTCCTGGGCCAGCACAATTCACCCTAAAGTGGTCACTCGGCTAACAGGCTAATCCCTGCTGTTAGCAACAAACACCTCAGGCCAGTATAAACAACTTAGTGCGGGAAGCCGCGCACCATTGCAAGGGGCGGGGCTTCCTCTCAGAGTGGATCCAGCACTCATCAGCGCCATTTTCTCCCTGCAGATCATACAGACAGAGACGCTGACAGGGAGCGCTGCCCTCCACATAACTCCATTATACCTCTGCGGTACCAGGGTGTTATAGACGGGGGGGAGTGTGATTACAGTACTGATTACCCTATTAAGGTAATTAGTCAGCACCAGGCTTTTATCATAATAACTGCCTACAAGGGCGCTGTGTGGCTGGCTCCTTTTACTTTGTGACTCTCTGAAGGTACTCTGGGGGAAACTGTGTCTGACATTTTCCTGTGTGTGTGTGTGTGTGTGTGTATATCCACTTTACCATGTCTAGGGACTCTGTGTCCTGTGCTGCAGAATGTGTATCTTCTCCTGATGAGTCTATCCCATGTACTCAGTACTGTAATGTACTTTCCCAACCTTCGGAATCCAAACTCCCATGGGTGGATTCTTCAAGGGGAATGATATCCCAGATTCTACAAGGATGTCACATACTAAGAAAGAGACGCAGTTTTTGAGAAAATCTGTAGAGGGTTTGAAATATTCAGCTCCTACTACTTCCTCAAACACCCCACTTACATACCCGAAAAAACGTACACTTGCCCAGATAATGCAAGTTGACACTGGTACCGACTCTGATACGGTGATGGGGATATGCAGGGGGGAGATGCATCCCTTGCTAGAGCGGTGCAGCTAATGATTGAAGCCATTAGGGATGTTTTACATATTTCTGAGAAGGTACCTGAGCATGAGGAGGAATCTTATTTTACCGAAAATAAGAAATCCTCGCTTACCTTCCGTGCTTCTAAAGAGTTAAACTCTTTATTTGAAAAATCCTGGGAAAACCCACAGAAGAAATTCCAGATCCCTAAAAGAATTCTCATTGCTTTCCCTTTCCCTGAAGAGGATAGAAAGAAGTAGGAAAACCCACCTATAGTAGACGCTTCTGTATCTAGGTTGTCTAAAAAGATGGTTTTACCAGTCCCTGGTTCAACCGCCTTAAAAGTGCCGGCTGGCCGCAAGATTGAGACTACACTCAAATCACTATACGTTGCTACTGACGTGTCTTTAAGGCCCACTGTTGCTTGTGCGTGGATTTCTAAGGCCATAGTAAAGTGGTCAGGCACATTACTAGAGGACTTAGGTATTATGGATAGGAGTGACATTTAATTGTTTTTACGTCACATACAGGATTCTGCAGGTTTCATGGTGGAGGCCATGAAGGATCTTGGCATGCTAAACGCAAGAGCTACTTCCATGGCGGTCTCAGCGCGCAGAGGACTCTGGCTACGCCAAAGGACGGCGGATGCTGAATCCAAGAAAAGTGTGGAGAACCTACCCTTCACAGGTCAGGCTCTTGGGACTAATTGGATGCGTGGATCTTCAAGGCAGCTGCGGGTAAGTCAACCCTTTCTTCCCTCAGCAACACCACCGACTAGGAAATCTTATCCTACGTCTACACTCCAGTCCTTTCGGTCCGCGAAAGTTAAGAAGTCCAAACCCCCTTCCACTTTCTTTAGGGGTGGTCGGGGAAAATCCAGAAAACCTGTACCAACAAGTTCTCAGGAACAGAAATCAGGTTCTGCTTCCTCAAAATCTTCAGCATGATGGTGGACCTCCCAGCCAACTGGAGTTTTAAGAACTCCCACCTCACAGATTCTTCAAATCAGGCTTACTAGCTTCACTGACAGAAAGTGCTATCCTACAGGAAGCCATTCAAAAATTGGTTCAAACAAATGTTATTGTTCCAGTTCCACCTCACCTAAAACACAAGGGTTACTACTCAAACCTGTTTGTGGTGCCGAAACCGGACGGTTCGGTAAGGCCGATATTAAAGCTAAAGTCATTGAACCCATACTTGAGGGAATTCAAATTCAAGATGGAGTCTCTGAGAGTGGTGATCTCAGGTCTGGAGGAGGGGGAATTCCTAGTATCCCTGGATATCAAGGATGCGTACCTTCACATTCTTATCTGACCACCACACCAGGCTTATCTCAGATATGCGCTACTGGACTGTCACTATCAGTTCCAGCCACTGCCATTTGGTCTCTCCACAGCACCGAGGGTGTTCACCAAGGTAACATAGTAACATAGTAATTGAGGTTGAATAGAGGCAAATTGCCCATCGTGTTCAACCCGTATTAAGTTGTGATGATTCAACATACCCGCAGAATAATGTTTTATGACTAGTTAACTACTGTAACTCATATTACCCCCGGATTAACCATGTAGATATTTTAAATATTATAACCTTGGATATCATTTTCATTCAGAAATTTATCTATTCATTTTTTAATTCCATTTACAGAGTCTGCCATTACCACCTTCCCTGGCAGGGATTTAAAAATCCTTATTGCCCTAACAGTGAAGAACCCTTTCCTCCGTTGCGTTCTGAACTTTCTCTCCTCCAGCCGCAGCGAGTGCCCACGTGTCCTAAACTGTGTTCTTTTGATAAATAATTCCTCTGATAACTCTTTGTGATGTCCCTTTACATATTTGAAGATATTAATAATGGGGGTCATTCCGAGTTGTTCGCTCGGTAAAAATCTTCGCATCGCAGCGATTTTCCGCTTAATGCGCATGCGCAATGTCCGCACTGCGACTGCGCCAAGTAAATTTGCTATGCAGTTAGGATTTTTACTCATGGCTTTTTCATCGTTCTGGCGATCGTAATGTGATTGACAGGAAATGGGTGTTACTGGGCGGAAACAGGCCGTTTTATGGGCGTGTGGGAAAAAACGCTACCGTTTCCGGAAAAAACGCAGGAGTGGCCGGAGAAACGGGGGAGTGTCTGGGCGAACGCTGGGTGTGTTTGTGACGTCAAACCAGGAACGACAAGCACTGAAATGATCGCAGATGCCGAGTAAGTCTGAAGCTACTCAGAAACTGCTACGAGGTGTGTAATCGCAATATTGCGAATACATCCATCGCAATTTTAAGATGCTAAGATTCACTCCCAGTAGGCGGCAGCTTAGCATGAGCAAATCTGCTAAAATCCGCTTGCGAGCGAACAACTCGGAATGACCCCCAATATCTCTTCTTAGGCACCTCTTTTCTAGTGTATACATATTCAACTTAGTAAGCCTTTCATCGTAATCCAGTCCCTCTAGGCCTTAAATCAATTTAGTAGCTCGCCTTTGAACCCTTTCGAGTTCACCGATCTCTTTTTTATACAGTGGTGCCAAAAACTGAACACAATATTCCAGGTGCGGACGTACCAATGCTTTATACAGCAGCAGGATTACATCCGAGTCCCTTGTCTCAATTCCCCGTTTTATGCACGCTAGCACCTTACTTGCCTTCTTTACTGCGCTTTGACATTTTGTATGGTTGTTAAGCCTATTATCAATGAGTTCCCCCAAATCTTTTTCCAATTCTGTTTCCCCTAAACATTCCCCATTTAATATGTAGGCTGCGAGTTTGTTTTTAGTCCCGAAATGCTTAACCTTGCATTTGTCTGTATTGAACCTCATTTTCCATTTAGACGCCCAGAATTCAAGTTTAGATAGATCATTCTGCAAGGACTCCACATCCAATTCTGAGATAATTACCTTACACAGTTTAGTATCATCTGCAAAGATTGACACTGTGCTTTCCAGGCCTAGTTCTAGGTCATTGATAAAATAGGATTTTAATACCTACCGGTAAATCCTTTTCTCTTAGTCCGTAGAGGATGCTGGGGATGCTTCAAGAACCATGGGGTTTATACCAAAGCTCTAGAACGGGCGGGAGAGTGCGGATGACTCTGCAGCACCAATTGACCAAACAAAAGGTCCTCCTCAGCCAGGGTATCAAACTTGTAAAACTTTGCAAAGGTGTTTGAACCCGACCAAGTAGCAGCTCGGCAAACTTGTAGCGCCGAGAATCCCCGGGCAGCCGCCCAGGATGAACCCACCTTTCTTGCAGAATGGGCTTTTACCGATTTCGGCAACAGCAATCCTGCCGTAGAATGAGCCTGCTAAATTGTATTACAAATCCAGCGCGCAATAGTCTGCTTAGAAGCAGGAGCCCCAATCTTGTTGGGAGCCCACAGGACAAACAGAGCCTCTGTTTTCCTAATCTGCGCCGTTCTGGCGACATAGATCTTCAAAGCTCTGACCACATCGAGAGACTTTGATTCCGCCAAGGCGTCAGCGGCCACTGGCACCACAATTGGCTGGTTAACATGAAATGATGAAACCACTTTTGGCAGAAATTGTTGACGAGTTCTCAACTCTGCTCTATCAGCATCAAAAACCAAATAGGGGCTTTTGTGAGACAAAGCCGCCAACTCAGACACTCGCCTTGCAGATGCCAAGGCCAACAACATGACCACTTTCCAAGTAAGGAATTTTAACTCAACCTTGCGCAAAGGTTCAAACCAATGTGATTGCAAGAATTGCAACACCACATTAAGGTCCCATGGTGCCACTGGGGGCACAAAGGGAGGTTGGATGTGCAGCACGCCTTTTACGAAGGTCTGAACTTCTGGAAGGGAGGCCAATTCTTTTTGAAAAAAGATCGACAAGGCCGAAATCTGTACTTTAATAGAGCCTAACTTTAGGCCCACATCCACACCTGCTTGTAGGAAATAGAGCAAACGCCCCGGTGAAAATCTTCCGTAGGAGCCTTCTTGGATTCACACCAAGATACATATTTTCTCCAAATATGGTGGTAATGCTTTGCCGTTACTTCTTTTCTAGCCTGAAGAAGTGTAGGAATGACTTCACTGGGAATACCCTTTCGGGCTAGGATTTGGCATTCAACCGCCACGCCATCAAACGCAGCTGCGGTAAGTCCTGATACACGCACAGCCTCTGTTGTAACAGGTCCTCCCGAAGAGGAAGAGGCCAGGGATCTTCTACGAGCAACTCCTGAAGATCTGGATACCAGGCCCTTTTTGGCCAATCCGGAACAATGAGGATCGCCTGCACCCTTGTTCTTCTTATAATTTTTATCACCTTTGGAATGAGTGGAAGTGGAGGGAACACATAGACCGACTGAAACACCCACGGTGTCACTAGGGCGTCCACCGCTATCGCTTGAGGGTCCCTTGACCTGGAACAATATCTCTGAAGTTTCTTGTTGAGGCGGGACGCCATCATGCCACTTGAGGAACTCCCCAACGACTTGTCACTTCTGCAAAGACCTCTTGATGAAGACCTTACTCTCCTGGATGGAGATCGTGTCTGCTGAGGAAGTTTGCTTCCCAGTTGTCCACTCCTGGAATGAAGACCGCTGACAGAGCGCTGGCATGTTTTTCCGCCCAGGGAAGAATCTTCGTGGCCTCGGCCATTGCCACTCTGCTCTTTGCTCCGCCCTGGCGGTTTATGTACGCCACTGCTCTGTGGTCACCAGGATCCAATCCTGAATCCCGAACCTGCATCCCTCCAGAAGGTGAGAACTGTGCAGCCACCACAGAAGGGAAATCCTGGTCCTGGGAGATATAATTATTTTCCGGTGTATGTCCAGGTGAGACCCGGACCACTGGTCCAACAGGTTCCATTGAAACACCCTGGCATGGAACCTGCCATACGGAATGGCCTCGTAGGCCGCCACCATCTTCCCCAGCAACCGAGTGCAATGAAGAACTGACACCTGTCACATGCCATGTTGCGGCCTCCGCCTACGTTGGTCCACGGGCTCCGGCGCCTGGCTGGCGCGGCTCCCGGCGGTTCTCCGGGGCAGGGGCACCGCCATGACACCCGGCATCACGTGGGCGGGGAGCAGGTGACGTCATCAGACTGTTCTGACAATCCAGCGGAGGCGGGAGGTTCAAAGGCAGACGCCGGGCAGCGCCTCGGCGCCTGAGTATCGTCTTTTCCCCTGAAGTGGATGCCAGTACTTCTGTCCTCGGCGGATCTCTCTGCAGCATACCCCAGTGTCTCCAGCATTTCCAGGTGTCAGTTGTTGCACAGCTTCCAGCGTTCCCAGCCGCTGCTGGGTTCCACTGCGCTCTAGTCACCAGTGCTTCTTGGAGTCAGCGTGGGCTGCAGGTTAAACCTTGCTCTCAAGTTATACAAGTCCTCAGTGTCTTTAACCCTCGCTCTCAAGTTATACAAGTCCTCAGTGTCTTTAACCCTCGCTCTCAAGTTATACAAGTCCTCAGTGTCTTTAACCCTCGCTCTCAAGGTATACAAGTCTTCAGTGTCTTTAACCCTTGCTCTCAAGTTCTGCAAATCATCAGTGTCTTTAACCACCGCTCTCAAGTTCTTCAAATCATCAGTTTCTTTAACCACCGCTCTCAAGTTCTTCAAATCATCAGTGTTTTAACCACCGCTCTCAAGTTCTTCAAATCATCAGTGTCTTTAACCACCGCTCTCAAGTTCTTCAAATCATCAGTGTCTTTAACCACCGCTCTCAAGTTCTTCAAATCATCAGTGTCTTTCACCACCACTCTCAAGTTCTTCAGATCATCAGTGTCTTTCACCACCGCTCTCAAGTTCTTCAAATCATCAGTGTCTTTCACCACCGCTCTCAAGTTCTTTGTCACAACTGAGGGTTTTAGCTGACAGGAGGAAGCCTCAGTTGTAGGGGCTGAGAGGAACTTAAACCGGGGAGGTTTAATCAGACCCCTGGACATGTAAGTGTTAAAAGGAAACCCGAAGGTGTGACCATGACAACCAGGTAAAAGTAAATTAAAAGTTTATTGACAAACTCCGTGTAACAACAGACAGCAAATAATAAAAATGGCAATGATAAATAATATGATTCCTGGAGCACTCTGACCATGAAATGGTTTCACAGGACACTGGTAGGTTAAGAACAGTTGTTAAAGTCCTTAGATGGAATAACCTTACCAGGCCTGGCTGTAGTAGTGAAGATATCCAAGGAACATGCCAGTAGATGGAACAGATGAAGCTGGTAACTTGAATCAGCTGTTGTAATTGCTGGATAGAACCAGCCAGGTGGTAAGACACGGAGTGGATGCGGAATGGAATCAGCCAGATGATAAAGTCACTGAATGAATGCTGGGTGGAACCAGCCAGGTGATGAAACATGGAGTGAATATAATAAGATGCTAGGGAGCGTGGAAACAGAGGAGTTGAAGGATGATTACCGGTGGTAGTGGATACTGCTGGAAGCAGATGAAATAGCTGGAAACTGGATCAGCCACGGAGGACTGCAGAGTCAGGCTGCACCGCAGGATGGTAGGCAGGTGCGGGTCTCTTTAGTGGATGCTGGAGACAGGAGCTGGAACCTGGAAACACAACCACAGGAGAGAGACTGGAACAAGGTATGACAAACAAAGCACTGACCATTTCCTGGCCCAGGCACAGGATACTTATACCTGCAGCAATGCAGGTATTGGCTGGGCAATTATGCAGATTTCCAGAGGCAGTGGATTGGAGGAACTGAAGCATGTGATTGAATCCAACATTGCTGCGCCCATGTTAGAACTTGGAGGGAAAACTGGCTTAGGAAACCATGTGGAAACATAACTGCAATGGCGGCGCCGGCCGCAGAGGACAGGAGACGCCAGACTGAGAAATGTATGCTGATACTTGTGGATGACAACGGAGGCCGCGGCAGGCATGGAACACCACACTGACAACCTGCACCTATAACACAGGAGCGGCGGCGGAGGCCGCGGAGAACGAGAGACGCCATGCAGGATTCAAACATGGCGCCACTGTGACAGCATCTCAGCGTGACAGGAGGGATGTGCAGTATGTGGACACAGATGAGATCCGGCCTTGGAACGCTGAGCGAGCCTCAGGAGACATCTGAAAGGCAGGTAATGGCGTCCAGATACCCGGATCGTGACATTCTTCAAATCATCAGTGTCTTTAACCACCGCTCTCAAGTTCTTCAAATCATCAGTGTCTTTAAACACCGCTCTCAAGTTCTTCAAATCATCAGTGTCTTTAGCCACCGCTCTCAAGTTCTTCAAATTATCAGAGTCTTAACCATCGCTCTCAAGTTCTTCAAATCATCAGTGTCTTTTAACCACCGCTCTCAAGTTCTTCAGTCACCAGTATCTTTTACCGTCACTCACAAGTACTTCCTGGACATTTCTCCATACACTCCTTCTCTGTTATGTGACATTGTGTTGCTCTGTTCCTGCAATAAAGTCCTTTAATATTTTCACCAAGCTTTTCTGTCAGAGTCCTGTATGAGGAAGACCTATATCAAGCCATCCCTGTTCCGACCCAACTGTGGTTCCTCTCCCCTACCATCGGGAGAACCCCCCGAGTTCACAACACCCCCAACCTAGGTCAGTGACAGTATACTCAGGCCTCATGGACCCGGGGGATCGGAGCCCAGAGGCAAGTACCATCCAGGACTTGATTTTTCGAGTACAAAGTCAGGAAGCAGCACAGGGTCAGGTGATGCATTATCTCCAGGAATTATCTGGTCGGCTGGATCAAATTCAGACTTCTCTGGCCTCAGTAGTACCGGTCCCAGCTCCAGTACCCGCTCCAGTGGTTGTCCCTAGTAATATTCCATCCTCCTCTGGAACCAGGTCACGCCTTCAGCTCCCTACTCCTTCTCGCTATAATGGGAATCCAAAGAATTGCCGTGGTTTTCTCAATCAGTGCGAGGTATATTTTGAACTGCTTTCACATAACTTGAATATGAAAAAAGAAAGAATGGGAGCGCTGGATGAATCCAATATGTATTTTTTATTAAAATATTGTTATATCAACCACATAAAAATACAGTGCATGAACTAGCCTAAAAATAATGAACAATTAATAATGTATAAATGTATACAAGACTGCCATATCTCCTGAACCAATATGAATAAGAAAACCTTTAATAAACCCTAATTAAGGGCTGCATTGGTGCTTCATGAAAATCAGCCGTGCGTCCACGAGCTGAAATATTTGTAAGAAGGAGACTGATGAAAAGTGCCTCTGTTATAAATCACTGTTAGAGTGTACACTCTCTTCTCCTTGTACACAAAAGAACCTCATTGGCAAAGAGTATCCCAGTATTGAAATTGCGGACAACCGTGCTGTATTATTAAGTGGCAAATAGACAGTGATGGTCAAATTCACTTGTAGTATATCACCTGATGTGAGAGCCTCTCCGTCAAAGGCGCTGTACTGAGCCGGGTTTGCAGCGGCTCTGTGCAGTGAAAGTACAGCTGGTCACGTCACCAGTGAACCATCCAGACGAACACGGTTGTCTTCTCCGCTGAAGGGTACTGTACCAATTTGAATGTGCAGCAGTGCAGAAAGATTGGAGCAGCAGATTCCCCAGCCGCTGGTGAAAAGTCCGTTTTAATTGCGGCTACGGTCCACTCGATATATACGGCTCACAGAGTGTCAGGAGAATGCAGCAGTCAGATGAAGTCCTTCAATGGAGTACCTTAACGCGTTTCTCGGCCTACAACGCTGGCCGTTTCATCAGAAGGAAATGAATAAACAGATCATGGCTAGCCTTAGTATATATACCCTATTAATTAGAAAATCCTAATCAGCTGTGCCATTAAATTCAATTGATTCTAAACACAGGTCTCCTGTTAAACTAAGCCAGTATATTAAACCACTGAAAAGGTATATGAAAAGAAAAGTATATAAAAATGTAGATATATGGACATGTATATCCAAACACAAATATACAGATCTACTGCAAAGTATATAATTATCTGAGATATATCAATTGCTATTCATCTACTAATTCTAAAGATATTAGATATCTTCCATGGGCTCAATACAATCGTTCAGAGAAAAGAAAAGGAAAAAAGTGTATTATGAAGGAATTTAAATCCTTCTTTTATATTATGAATTACATAGTAAATATCGTTATAAACTCATTTAAAAAACAATAAACTTCATATACATATTTAAATAGCGGTAGTAAATGCATTATTAATCAAATAATAAATACAACGATGTTCTCAGGATAGCATATAATTTAAATATACAGGAATTCTTTGAAGAGATACTTCTTTAAAAAGATTCCTTTTTAAAGAAGTATCTCTTCAAAGAATTCCTTTTTAAAGAAGTATCTCTTCAAAGAATTCCTGTATATTTAAATTATATGCTATCCTGAGAACATCGTTGTATTTATTATTTGATTAATAATGCATTTACTACCGCTATTTAAATATGTATATGAAGTTTATTGTTTTTTAAATGAGTTTATAACGATATTTACTATGTAATTCATAATATAAAAGAAGGATTTAAATTCCTTCATAATACACTTTTTTCCTTTTCTTTTCTCTGAACGATTGTATTGAGCCCATGGAAGACATCTAATATCTTTAGAATTAGTAGATGAATAGCAATTGATATATCTCAGATAATTATATACTTTGCAGTAGATCTGTATATTTGTGTTTGGATATACATGTCCATATATCTACATTTTTATATACTTTTCTTTTCATATACCTTTTCAGTGGTTTAATATACTGGCTTAGTTTAACAGGAGACCTGTGTTTAGAATCAATTGAATTTAATGGCACAGCTGATTAGGATTTTCTAATTAATAGGGTATATATACTAAGGCTAGCCATGATCTGTTTATTCATTTCCTTCTGATGAAACGGCCAGCGTTGTAGGCCGAGAAACGCGTTAAGGTACTCCATTGAAGGACTTCATCTGACTGCTGCATTCTCCTGACACTCTGTGAGCCGTATATATCGAGTGGACCGTAGCCGCAATTAAAACGGACTTTTCACCAGCGGCTGGGGAATCTGCTGCTCCAATCTTTCTACACTGCTGCACATTCAAATTGGTACAGTACCCTTCAGCGGAGAAGACAACCGTGTTCGTCTGGATGGTTCACTGGTGACGTGACCAGCTGTACTTTCACTGCACAGAGCCGCTGCAAACCCGGCTCAGTACAGCGCCTTTGACGGAGAGGCTCTCACATCAGGTGATGTACTACAAGTGAATTTGACCATCACTATCTATTTGCCACTTAATAATACAGCACGGTTGTCCGCAATTTCAATACTGGGATACTCTTTGCCAATGAGGTTCTTTTGTGTACAAGGAGAAGAGAGTGTACACTCTAACAGTGATTTATAACAGAGGCACTTTTCATCAGTCTCCTTCTTACAAATATTTCAGCTCGTGGACGCACGGCTGATTTTCATGAAGCACCAATGCAGCCCTTAATTAGGGTTTATTAAAGGTTTTCTTATTCATATTGGTTCAGGAGATATGGCAGTCTTGTATACATTTACACATTTTTAATTGTTCATTATTTTTAGGCTAGTTCATGCACTGTATTTTTATGTGGTTGATATAACAATATTTTAATAAAAAATACATATTGGATTCATCCAGCGCTCCCATTCTTTCTTTTTTCATATCCATTTTGATCTATTGTTGGGGCAGCCCGCCCACAACTGGTGAGCAGCTGTCTGAATCCAACCAGATATAGTGTGTGTACTGTAGAGCGCCAATCTTTTGTATATATTTCACATAACTTCCCTACTGATCGGTCCAAGGTGGCATACATTATTTCTTTGCTCGAGGGTTCAGCGTTGGATTGGGTGTCTCCGTTATGGGAGTGATCTGATCCATTGGTTTCTAGTTACACCAATTTCATTACATCATTCCGGAGGATCTTTGATGAGCCCGGCAGGACGATCGCTGCCTCTGCAGACTTGCTTCGTGTCCGACAAGGCTCTCGTTCAGTAGGACAGTATGTGATTAATTTTCAGACCATAGCCTCAGAACTGCGCTGGAATAATGATGCCCTTCGGGCTGCCTTTTGGAACGGGCTCTCCGATCGTCTAAAGGACGAGTTGGTCACTAGAGATTTGCCGGATTCTTTAGAACAGTTGATCTCGCTCTGTGTAAAGGTAGATCTTCGCATGCAGGAACGAGGTGGCGAACGTAGTCGGTCAGATCGATCAAGGGTCCGATCTCTTCCGTCTAAGCAAACGATTATTCCAAGTCCTGATGAACCCATGCAGATTAATCGATCCCGGCTGTCCCCAGAAGAACGTCAGCGTTGTCGTGAGGGTAGACTCTGCCTCTACTGTTGAGCCGCGGATCACTTTCTCAAGTTTTGCAAGTCTCGCCCGGGAAACGGGCAGTCCTAGCTTGTTCTGGAGGAGTCGAGCTAGGAGTTTCTTCTAAACCTTCTCCGCCAGTGGACTGTTTACTCTCCGTGTCTCTGTTCTCCGAGTCAATAGCCAAACCTGTTAAGGCTCTGCTGGACTCAGGGGATGCAGGGAATTTTATTTCCCTTTCCTGTGCCCAGGATCTGGGTTGTCAGCTACGGTCGGTCGAACGACCTATTACGTTGACTGCTATCAATGGTACCCAAATTTCTAACGGTCTGATTTCAAGTTGTACAGTACCAATCAAACTGCAAGTGGGAGCTCTGCATCAAGAACACCTAGAGTTCCTAGTGATTCGGGAGATGCCCCACGATCTGGTTCTTGGCCTCCCTTGGCTTAAACTTCACAACCCTCACGTCGACTGGAGTTCGACACAAATAACATCAACACAGCTGACCTGGGGAGATGAGTTGGCAGCCACGGTCCCCGTATTGCAGATGGAACCAATGCAGGTGGCTTTGCTCGGGCAGATTCAACCCGACAATGAATTGGAGCTTTAGCAGATGGAGGTCGTGGAAAGGTGGAGGTGGTCAAATGGAAGTAGTCGGATCCTAAGTCCAGCCCTCTTCCATTTGACCACCTCCACCTTTCCACGACCTCCATCTGCTAAAGCTCCAATTCATTGTCGGGTTGAATCTGCCCGAGCAAAGCCACCTGCATTGGTTCCATCTGCAATACGGGGACTGTGGCTGCCAACTCATCTCCCCAGGTCAGCGGTGTTTCGGACATCTACAGTGCCGTGGGATGACCTTTGGAGGCGGCAAGCGGTCAGCGGTTTGACACGCTGTGGCAGGGAGAGAGTGTGAGATATAGCCTCCGGAGTTAGCGGCACCTGAGCACTTGTCAGTGCCGCCAGTACATTGAGGAAGTGGTAAGCAGTATCATTCCAACACGCTGCTATACTAATTAGAACAGCAGATTGAACTGGTGCGGTATTTGGTGTTTAACAAATAGAGGTTTAACTTCAGAAAAAACACGAAATAACAGTGCACTTGTTATACATCTATTTTCAATTACGGGACTGATCTGTGGATGAAATATAAGATTTTCAGCGTTATCCATCAGCTGTCAATTCCTAGATGAATCAAAGGACATATTGGTTCTAATCTAAAGATTTCCATTATATCGGCTCATATTTATGATTTAATAGTGCACTGGTCTTATGGAAGTATATGAAGTTTAGTGCGGATCCTATACTTATATTTATTGGCTACATTCTGTTACAATTAGGTATATGTATACCAATTGACTATGTGATGATTGTGTATATTTTATGATTAAAAACTGTTCAATTTTAGTGGAGTCTGCTTGCGCTCTCTTCTCTTTAGTTTTTGCATAGACCCTGGGACTGCCCCATTGAGCTCATTCCGGGGAAAATGCCACCTCGGGGTCGCACTTATCCCTTATCATTGCCCGAGACCCAAGCTATGTCGGACTATATCAAGTCTAATCTACAGAAAGGATTCATTAACAAAGTCTTTCGGGATATGCTATACCTAAGTGTAGTGGTATATTTGGATGACATTCTGATATTTTCTAAAAATCTCACAGAGCACAGAATACAGGTCAAAGAGGTACTTCTTCGATTGCGAGAGAATCATCTTTATGGCAAGATTTCCAAATGTACTTTTGAGGTTCCTACTATTCCATTTCTTGGTTACATCATTTCGGGCACGGAGCTTCGTATGGATCCAGAGAAACTCACTGCCATCCGGGACTGGACTCAGCCTCTTTCCCTGAAAGCGGTACAACGATTTCTGGGCTTTGCAAATTACTACCGGAAATTCATAAAGGGATTCTCTACCATCGTGGCACCCATCACTGCCCTAACCAAGAAGGGTTCTGACCCAAGTCATTGGTCCTCCGAAGCTGTAGCAGCGTTCGCTCAGTTAAAGGCAGCCTTTATGTCCGCCCCAGTCCTTCAACAACCAAATTTTTCAAAACCATTCTTCTTGGAGGTTGATGCTTCCTCGGTAGGCATAGGTGCCGTGCTTTCGCAGTACGCTCCAGATGGGAAGTTACATCCATGTGGTTTCCATTCTCGCAAATTCTCTCCTGCGGAACAGAATTACACCATTGGAGACAAAGAGCTTTTGGCAATAAAATCTGCCTTGGAGGAATGGAGATATCTTTTGGAAGGTGCTAAACACTTAATTACAATTTTCACTGATCATAAGAATTTGCTGTACCTCAAGACGGCACAGTGCTTGAATCCCCGTCAAGCTAGATGGGCGCTCTTCTTTACCCGGTTTTCGTTTGTTATTAAGTACCAGGCTGGGACTTTTAACACCAAGGCTGATGCTTTATCCCGTTCCTTAACAGCTTCGGATGAGGAGAATTCCGTTGAGAAGGCTTTGATTCTCAGTCCAGTTTCTATGTCAGCGGCTCCCACCGCTTTGGGTCCTCCTCCTGGGAGAATGTCTGTGCCAGCTAAATTTCGACCAAGGTTGTTGCAGTGGGCTCATGTTTCCAAGTTTTCCGGTCATCCTGGAGTTCAAAAGATGTGGGAGTTTCTACGAAGGTCTTACTGGTGGGACACTATGAAGAAGGATATTCAAGATTATGTCAACTCATGTCCTCAGTGTGCTCAGCACAAAATTCCTCGTTTGCCTCCTGCGGGGTTATTGCATCCACTGTCCATTCCTCAGAGGCCTTGGACCCATATCTCTATGGACTTTGTCACCGAATTGCCCCTCTCCAAGGGTCACAATACTGTCTGGGTAATTATCGACCGTTTCTCTAAGATGGCACATTTTGTACCTTTGACTGGGTTACCATCAGCTCCCAAGTTGGCTTTGTTATTTATCCGAGAACATTTCCGCCTGCACGGCTTACCTCAGGAAATTGTCTCTGACCGGGGGGTACAATTCACTGCAAGATTCTGGAGAGCTCTCTGTACGGCCTTACAAATAAAACTCAAGTTTTCCTCCGCTTACCATCCACAAACCATTGGGCAAACTGAACGCGTCAATCAAGATTTAGAGACTTTTCTCCGTGTTTATCTTTCTCCTTCGCAAGATGATTGGGTGGAACTGTTGCCATGGGCCTAGTTTGCCCATAATCATCTGTACCACTCTTCGACTGGTGAGTCCCCATTTTTCATTAATTATGGGTTCCATCCTCAAGTTCCTGAATTACCCATTTGTCCTCCGGTGGAGGTTCCTGCTGCAGCCTCTACCCTTCGGCACTTCAGCCAAATTTGGAGTCGAGTTCATGCTAATCTCAAGAGAGTTTCCGGCCGCTATAAGTTCTTTGCGGCTAGGAAGCGACAAGCAGCTCCCCAATACAAGGTTGGTGACAGGGTATGGCTTTCCACCCGCAACCTCCGGTTAAGGGTGCCCACTATGAAGTTCGCCCCAAAGTTTATTGGTCCTTACCCCGTGTTACAAGTCCTGAACCCGGTTGTCTGCAAATTGGGATTGCCTTCCCACCTCCGGATACCAAACTTCTTTCATGTTTCTCTCCTTCGCCCCCTTATTTTTAACCGGTTCCATTCGAAGTCCCCAAGGCCAACCTCTGCAGAGTCTGAAGCTGGAACGGACTTTGAAATCAAAGCTATTCTTGACTCTCGTTATCTTCACAAGAATCTACAGTATTTGGTGGAGTGGAAAGGTTTTGGCCCCGAGGAGAGGACCTGGGTCAAGGCTACTGAAGTTATGGCTCCCCGACTGGTGCGGATTTTCCATTCCAGACATCCAACAAAACCTGGAAAGTGTCCGGTGGCCACTCCTGGAGGAGGGGGTACTGTCACATGCCATAGGCGGCGTTCACCGCGCTTACCCCTGCGTGCCTGCTGGTCTGTGTTGCGGCCTCCGCCTTCGTTGGTCCACGGGCTCCGGCGCCTGGCTGGCGCGGCTCCCGGCGGTTCTCCGGGGCAGGGGCGCCGCCATGACACTCGGCATCACGTGGGCGGGGAGCAGGTGACGTCATCAGACTGTTCCGCCAATCCAGCGGAGGCGGGAGATTCAAAGGCAGATGCCGGGCAGCGCCTCGGCGCCTGAGTATCGTCTTTTCCCCTGAAGTGGATGCCAGTGCTTCTGTCCTCGGCGGATCTCTCTGCAGCATACCCCAGTGTCTCCGGCATTTCCAGGTGTCAGTTGTTGCACAGCTTCTAGCTTTCCCAGCCGCTGCTGGGTTCCATTGCGCTCTAGTCACCAGTGCTTCTTGGAGTCAGCGTGGGCTGCAGGTTAAACGTCGCTTTCAAGTTATACAAGTCCTCAGTGTCTTTAACCCTCGCTCTCAAGTTATACAAGTCCTCAGTGTCTTTAACCCTCACTCTCAAGTTATACAAGTCCTCAGTGTCTTTAACCCTCGCTCTCAAGTTATTCAAGTCCTCAGTGTCTTTAACCCTCGCTCTCAAGGTATACAAGTCTTCAGTGTCTTTAACCCTCGCTCTCAAGGTATACAAGTCTTCAGTGTCTTTAACCCTCGCTCTCAAGTTCTTCAAATCATCAGTGTCTTTAACCATCGCTCTCAAGTTCTTCAAATCATCAGTGTCTTTAACCACCGCTCTCAAGTTCTTCAAATCATCAGTGTCTCTAACCACCGCTCTCAAGTTCTTCAAATCATCAGTGTCTTTAACCACCGCTCTCAAGTTCTTCAAATCATCAGTGTCTTTAACCACCGCTCTCAAGTTCTTCAAATCATCAGTGTCTTTTACCACCGCTCTCAAGTTCTTCAAATCATCAGTGTCTATCACCACCGCTCTCAAGTTCTTCAAATCACCAGTGTCTTTAATCACCGCTCTCAAGTTCTTCAAATCATCAGTGTCTTTAACCACCGCTCTTAAGTTCTTCAAATCATCAGTGTCTTTCACCACCGCTCTCAAGTTCTTCAAATCACCAGTGTCTTTAACCACCGCTCTCAAGTTCTTCAAATCATCAGTGTCTTTAACCACCGCTCTCAAGTTCTTCAAATCAGTGTCTTTAACCACCGCTCTCAAGTTCTTCAAATTATCAGAGTCTTAACCATCGCTCTCAAGTTCTTCAAATCATCAGTGTCTTTTAACCACCGCTCTCAAGTTCTTCAGTCACCAGTATCTTTTACCGTCACTCACAAGTACTTCCTGGACATTTCTCCATACACTCCTTCTCTGTTATGTGACATTGTGTTGCTCTCTTCCTGCAATAAAGTCCTTTAATATTTTCACCAAGCTTTTCTGTCAGAGTCCTGTATGAGGAAGACCTATATCAAGCCATCCCTGTTCCGACCCAACTGTGGTTCCTCTCCCCTACCATCGGGAGAACCCCCGAGTTCACAACACCCCCAACCTAGGTCAGTGACAACACCTTTGCCGGTTTCAGAATCTATTTTACCATGTTCTGTATTTCCAGAACTTTTTCCACTGGAAGAAAAACTCTCTGCAATTCTGTATCCAGAATCATACCCAGGAACGACAGCCGTGTCGTTGGATCCAACTGTGATTTTGGCAAATTTAGGAGCCAACCGTGTTGTTGCAGAATCGTCAGTGAAAGGGCAACATTCTTCAACAATTGTTCCTTGGACCTCGCCTTTATGAGGAGATCGTCCAAGTACAGGATAATTGTGATTACCTGCTTGCGCAGGAAAACCATCATTTCTGCCATTACTTTTGTGAAAATCCTCGGAGCCGTGGACAGCCCAAACGGCAACGTCTGAAACTGGTAATGACAATCCTGCACAGCAAATCTCAGGTAAGCCTGATGTGGAGGATATATGGGGACATGTAAGTAGGCATCTTTTATGTCGACCGACACCATAAAATCTCCCTCCTCCAGACTGGAGATCACTGCTCATAGAAATTCTATCTTGAACTTGAATTTTTTGAGAAAGAAATTGAGGGATTTTAGGTTTAGAATCGGTCTGACTGAGCCATCCGGATTCGGGACCACAAACAGGCTTGAATAAAAGCCTATCCCCTGTTGAGACGGGGGTACCGTGACAATCACTTGATTTTGACGCTTACTATCTCCCTTTCTGGAAGAAAAGCTGGCAAGGCCGATTTGAAAAATCGGTGAGGGGGCACGTCTTGAAACTCTAACTTGTACCCTTGGGTTACTATTTCCAATATCCAAGGATCCAGGTCCGAGTGCACCCAGACCTGACTGAAGAGTCGGAGACGTGCCCCCACCGGTGCGGACTCCCGCAGAGGAGCCCCAGCGTCATGTGGTGGATTTGGTAGAAGCCGGAGAGAACTTCTGCTCTTGGGAACTTGCCACAGCCTGTGACCTTTTTCCCCTTCCTCTTCCTCTCGCAGCAAGGAAGGAGGACCCTCGTCCTTTTTTGAATTTATTGGGCCGAAAGGACTGCATCTGATAGTGGTGCGTTTTCTTCTGTTGTGCCGGAACATTAGGTAAAAATGACGACTTACCCACGGTAGCCGTAGACACCAGGTCAGTGAGGCCATCGCCAAACAAGACCCTACCGTTAAACGGTAGAGACGCCATCACCTTCTTAGAGTCAACATCAGCATTCCATTGATGAATCCACAACACTCTCCTTGCCGAGACTGCCATGGCATTGGCCCTTGATCCCAAAAGGCCAATATCCCTCACAGCTTCTTTTAAATATGCTGCAGCGTCCCTGATGTGACCCAGAATCAAAAGCACACTATCCCTGTCTAGGGTATCTGCCTCAGATGATAAGGTATCTGGCACCTTTTAATAGCGCTACTCACCCATGCCGCAGCAACGGCAGGCCTGCGTAGCGCCTTCGTAGTGACATAAATGGATTTTAGTGTATTTTCCTGCTTACGATCCGCAGGATCTTTTAGGGCTGCCGTGTCAGGGGACGGGAGTGCCACATTTTTGGAAAGACGCAATAAAGCTTTGTCTACCGTGGGGATTGACTCCCACCTTTCCCTGTCCCCAGCAGGGAACGGATACGCCACTGGAATTCTTTTGGGAACATGTATCCTTTGACAGGATTTTCCCAAGCTTTTTCAAAAAGTGCGTACAGCTCATGAGAGGGAGGAAACGTCACCTCAGGTTTCTTTCCTTTATACATACAGACCCTAGTATCAGGAACAGCAGGGTCCTCAGTGATATGTAATACTTCTTTTATCGCCATAATCATGTACTGAATACTCTTAGCCAGTTTCGGATGTAATCTGGCATCACTATAGTCAACACTAGAATCAGAATCCGTGTCAGTATCTGTATTAGTTATCTGGGTAAATGCACGTTTCTGTGACCCCGAAGGGCTCTGGGCCTGTGACAAAGCATCTTCCATGGATTTCCTCCATGTCTGGTTCTTAGACTCAGATTTATCAAATCTCTTAGCCAACTTTGTCACATTTGCGTTTAAAACACTCAACATATTCACACAATCATCCGTCGGCAGTGCCGACACTGCCACTCTCACAGAATTGTCTGTCCCCACTCCAGCCTCCTCCTGGGAAGAGGATTCAGCCCCAGACATGTCGACACACACACGTACCGACAGCCACAACCACACTGGGGCTATAGGAGACAGACCCACAATAAAGCTTGCCAGAGAGACACAGAGAGAGTTCTACCAGCTCACACCCAGCGCCTATCCCGGTACTGAAGCCAGCACAAGTCTTCCCAGACCTGTTAGCGCTTTTTACATATATAATAAATCACCAAATAACTAGTGCCCCCCCCCCCGTTTTGCACCCTATTACTTGCACAGCAGTGTGGAGGTCAGGGCCAGCGTCTCTGCAGCCTTCTGTGAAGAGAAAAATGGCGCTGGTCAGAGCTGTGTGGGCTAAGCCCCGCCCACTACATGGCGCGTTTCAGTCCCGCTCAAAAAATCTTTATACTGGCGGAGGTCCCTTAACTAGTGCCTGGGCACTGTTATGTACTATGCCAGTGCTGTTTGAGGTCCCCCATGCTGCCCAGGGTGCCCCCCCTGCGCCCTGCACCCTGCAGTGCCGTGATCTGTGTGGGAGCATGGCGCGCAGCGCGGTACCTCAAACGCCGTCTTCTGCTATCACTGAAGTCTTCTGATCTTCTCATACTCACCCGGCTTCTGTCTTCTGGCTCTGTGAGGGGGGTGACGGCGCGGCTCCGGGAACAAGCAGCTAGGCGTACCAAGTGATTGAACCCTCTGGAGCTAATGGTGTCCAGTAGCCTAAGAAGCAGAGGCCTTGAACTTAGAAGAAGTAAGGCTGCTTCTCTTCCCTCAGTCCCACGATGCAGGGAGCCTGTTGCCAGCAGGTCTCCCTGAAAATAACAAACCTAATAAAAGTATTTCTCTATCGTCCTAGTGGATGCTGGGGTTCCTGAAAGGACCATGGGGAATAGCGGCTCCGCAGGAGACAGGGCACAAAAAGTAAAGCTTTTCCAGATCAGGTGGTGTGCACTGGCTCCTCCCCCTATGACCCTCCTCCAGACTCCAGTTAGATTTTTGTGCCCGGCCGAGAAGGGTGCAATCTAGGTGGCTCTCCTAAAGAGCTGCTTAGAAAAAGTTTAGCTTAGGTTTTTTATTTTACAGTGAGTCCTGCTGGCAACAGGATCACTGCAACGAGGGACTGAGGGGAGAAGAAGTGAACTCACCTGCGTGCAGGATGGATTGGCTTCTTGGCTACTGGACATCAGCTCCAGAGGGACGATCACAGGTACAGCCTGGATGGTCACCGGAGCCGCGCCGCCGGCCCCCTTGCAGATGCTGAAGTCAGAAGAGGTCCAGAATCGGCGGCTGAAGACTCCTGCAGTCTTCTAAAGGTAGCGCACAGCACTGCAGCTGTGCGCCATTTTCCTCTCAGCACACTTCACACGCAGTCACTGAGGGTGCAGGGCGCTGGGGGGGGGCGCCCTGGGAGGCAAATGTAACCTATATAAAGGCTAAAAATACCTCACATATAGCCCCCAGAGGCTATATGGAGATATTTAACCCCTGCCTGGATTCACTAAATAGCGGGAGACGAGCCCGCCAAAAAAGGGGCGGGGCCTATCTCCTCAGCACACGGCGCCATTTCCTCTCACAGCTCCGCTGGTCAGGACGGCTCCCAGGTCTCTCCCCTGCACTGCACTACAGAAACAGGGTAAAACAGAGAGGGGGGGCAAATTTATGGCGATATTTTGATATATATAAAGCAGCTATAAGGGAGCACTTATTATAAGGCTATCCCTGTTATATATAGCGCTTTTGGTGTGTGCTGGCAAACTCTCCCTCTGTCTCCCCAAAGGGCTAGTGGGTCCTGTCTTCGTTAGGAGCATTCCCTGTGTGTCTGCTGTGTGTCGGTACGTGTGTGTCGACATGTATGAGGACGATATTGGTGTGGAGGCGGAGCAATTGCCAAATATGAGGATGTCACCCCCTAGGGAGTCGACACCAGAATGGATGCCTTTATTTATGGAACTACGGGATAGTGTCAACACGCTAAAGCAGTCGTTTGACGACATGAGACGGCCGGACAATCAATTAGTGCCTGTCCAGGCGACTCAAACACCGTCAGGGGCTGTGAAACGCCCTTTGCCTCAGTCGGTCGACACAGACCCAGACACAGGCACTGACTCCAGTGGTGACGGTGACGAATCAACCGTATTTTCCAGTAGGGCCACACGTTATATGATTTTGGCAATGAAGGAGGCGTTACATTTAGCTGATACTACAGGTACCACTAAACAGGGTATTATGTGGGGTGTGAAAAAACTACCTATAGTTTTTCCTGAATCAGAAGAATTAAATGACGTGTGTAATGAAGCGTGGGTTGCCCCTGATAAAAAGCTGATAATTTCAAAGAAATTATTGGCATTATACCCTTTCCCGCCAGAGGTTAGGGAGCGCTGGGAAACACCTCCTAGGGTGGACAAGGCGCTAACACGCTTATCTAAACAAGTGGCGTTACCCTCTCCTGAGACGGCCGCACTTAAAGATCCATCAGATAGGAGGATGGAAAATATCCAAAAAAGTATATACACACATGCAGGTGTTATACTACGACCAGCTATAGCGACTGCCTGGATGTGCAGTGCTGGGGTAGTTTGGTCAGAGTCCCTGATTGAAAATATTGATACCCTGGACAGGGACAATATTTTACTGTCGTTAGAACAAATAAAGGATGCATTTCTTTATATGCGTGATGCACAGAGGGATATCTGCACACTGGCATCACGGGTAAGTGCTATGTCCATTTCGGCCAGAAGAGCTTTATGGACGCGACAGTGGACAGGCGATGCGGATTCAAAACGGCATATGGAAGTTTTGCCGTATAAAGGGGAGGAGTTATTTGGAGTCGGTCTATCAGATTTGGTGGCCACGGCTACAGCCGGGAAATCCACCTTTCTACCTCAAGTCACTCCCCAACAGAAAAAGGCACCGACTTTTCAACCGCAGCCCTTTCGTTCCTTTAAAAATAAGAGAGCAAAGGGCTATTCATATCTGCCACGAGGCAGAGGTCGAGGGAAGAGATAGCAACAGGCAGCTCCTTCCCAGGAACAGAAGCCCTCCCCGGCTTCTACAAAAGCCTCAGCATGACGCTGGGGCTTCTCAAGCGGACTCGGGGACGGTGGGCGGTCGTCTCAAAAATTACAGCGCGCAGTGGGCTCACTCGCAGGTAGATCCCTGGATCCTGCAGATAATATCTCAGGGGTACAGGTTGGAATTAGAGACAGATCCACCTCGCCGTTTCCTGATGTCTGCTTTACCAACGTCCCCCTCCGAAAGGGAGACGGTTTTGGAAGCCATTCACAAGCTGTACTCTCAGCAGGTGATAGTCAAGGTACCTCTTCTACAACAAGGGAAGGGGTATTATTCCACTCTATTTGTGGTACCGAAGCCGGATGGCTCGGTAAGGCCTATTCTAAATCTGAAGTCCTTGAACCTGTACATAAAGAAGTTCAAGTTCAAGATGGAGTCACTCAGAGCAGTGATAGCGAACCTGGAAGAAGGGGACTTTATGGTATCCTTGGACATCAAGGATGCGTATCTCCACGTTCCAATTTACCCCTCACACCAGGGGTACCTCAGGTTCGTTGTACAAAACTGTCACTATCAGTTTCAGACGCTGCCGTTCGGATTGTCCACGGCACCTCGGGTCTTTACAAAGGTAATGGCCGAGATGATGATTCTTCTTCGAAGAAAAGGCATATTAATTATCCCATACTTGGACGATCTCCTAATAAGGGCAAGGTCCAGAGAACAGCTAGAGATGGGATTAGCACTGTCTCAAGAAGTGCTAAAACAGCACGGGTGGATTCTGAATATTCCAAAATCACAGTTAATGCCGACAACTCGTCTGCTGTTCCTAGGGATGGTTCTGGACATGGTTCAGAAAAAGGTTTTTCTCCCGGAGGAAAAAGCCAAGGAGTTATCCGAGCTTGTCAGGAACCTCCTAAAACCAGGAAAGGTGTCTGTACATCAATGCACAAGAGTCCTGGGAAAAATGCTGGCTTCTTACGAAGCAATTCCATTCGGCAGATTCCACGCAAGAATTTTCCAAAGGGATCTGTTGGACAAATGGTCAGGGTCGCATCTTCAGATGCACCTGCGGATAACCCTGTCTCCAAGGACAAGGGTGTCTCTTCTGTGGTGGTTGCAGAGTGCTCATCTATTGGAGGGCCGCAGATTCGGCATACAGGATTGGATCCTGGTGACCACGGACGCCAGCCTGAGAGGCTGGGGAGCAGTCACACAAGGAAGAAGCTTCCAGGGAGTATGGACGAGCCTGGAAACGTCTCTTCACATAAACATTCTGGAACTAAGAGCAATATACAATGCTCTAAGCCAGGCAGAACCTCTGCTTCAGAGAAAACCGGTGTTGATCCAGTCGGACAACATCACGGCAGTCGCCCATGTGAACAGACAGGGCGGCACAAGAAGCAGGAGTGCAATGGCAGAAGCTGCAAGGATTCTTCGCTGGGCAGAGAATCATGTGATAGCACTGTCAGCAGTGTTCATCCCGGGAGTGGACAACTGGGAAGCAGACTTCCTCAGCAGACACGATCTTCACCCGGGAGAGTGGGGACTTCATCCAGAAGTCTTCCACATGCTGGTAACCCGTTGGGAAAGACCAATGGTGGACATGATGGCGTCTCGCCTCAACAAAAAACTGGACAGGTATTGCGCCAGGTCAAGAGATCCGCAGGCAATAGCTGTGGACGCGCTGGTAACGCCTTGGGTGTACCAGTCGGTGTATGTGTTTCCTCCTCTGCCTCTCATACCAAAAGTATTGAGAATTATACGGCAAAGAGGCGTAAGAACGATACTAGTGGTTCCGGATTGGCCAAGAAGGACTTGGTACCCGGAACTTCAAGAGATGATCACGGAAGATCCGTGGCCTCTACCTCTAAGGAGGGACTTGCTTCAGCAGGGTCCCTGTCTGTTTCAAGACTTACCGCGGCTGCGTTTGACGGCATGGCGGTTGAACGCCGGATCCTAAAGGAAAAAGGCATGCCGGAAGAAGTCATTCCTACTTTGATTAAAGCAAGGAAGGAAGTAACCGTGCAACATTATCACCGAATTTGGCGAAAATATGTTGCGTGGTGCGAAGATCGGAGTGCTCCGACGGAGGAATTTCAACTGGGTCGATTCCTACATTTCCTGCAATCAGGATTGTCTATGGGTCTCAAATTGGGATCTATTAAGGTTCAAATTTCGGCCCTGTCGATTTTCTTTCAAAAAGAATTGGCTTCAGTCCCTGAAGTCCAGACCTTTGTTAAGGGAGTGCTACATATACAGCCTCCTGTGGTGCCTCCAGTGGCACCGTGGGATCTCAATGTGGTTTTGGACTTTCTAAAATCTCATTGGTTTGAACCACTAAAAAAGGTGGATTTGAAATATCTCACATGGAAAGTGACCATGCTTCTAGCCCTGGCTTCGGCCAGGAGAGTGTCAGAACTGGCAGCTTTATCTTACAAAAGCCCATATCTGATTTTCCATTCGGACAGGGCAGAACTGCGGACTCGTCCGCATTTTCTCCCTAAGGTGGTGTCAGCATTTCATCTGAACCAGCCTATTGTAGTGCCTGCGGCTACAAGTGACTTGGAGGACTCCAAGTTACTGGACGTTGTCAGAGCATTAAAAATATATATTGCAAGGACAGCTGGAGTCAGAAAATCTGACTCGTTGTTTATATTGTATGCACCCAACAAGATGGGTGCTCCTGCGTCTAAGCAGACGATTGCTCGTTGGATCTGTAGCACAATCCAACTTGCACATTCTGTGGCAGGCCTGCCACAGCCTAAATCTGTAAAGGCCCACTCCACAAGGAAGGTGGGCTCATCTTGGGCGGCTGCCCGAGGGGTCTCGGCATTACAACTTTGCCGAGCAGCTACGTGGTCAGGGGAGAACACGTTTGTAAAATTTTACAAATTTGATACTCTGGCTAAGGAGGACCTGGAGTTCTCTCATTCGGTGCTGCAGAGTCATCCGCACTCTCCCGCCCGTTTGGGAGCTTTGGTATAATCCCCATGGTCCTTTCAGGAACCCCAGCATCCACTAGGACGATAGAGAAAATAAGATTTTACTTACCGATAAATCTATTTCTCGGAGTCCGTAGTGGATGCTGGGCGCCCATCCCAAGTGCGGATTATCTGCAATAATTGTACATAGTTATTGTTAACTAATTCGGGTTATTGTTGAAGGAAGCCATCTTTCAGAGGCTCCGCTGTTATCATACTGTTAACTGGGTTTAGATCACAAGTTGTACGGTGTGATTGGTGTGGCTGGTATGAGTCTTACCCGGGATTCAAAATCCTCCCTTATTGTGTACGCTCGTCCGGGCACAGTACCTAACTGGAGTCTGGAGGAGGGTCATAGGGGGAGGAGCCAGTGCACACCACCTGATCTGGAAAAGCTTTACTTTTTGTGCCCTGTCTCCTGCGGAGCCGCTATTCCCCATGGTCCTTTCAGGAACCCCAGCATCCACTACGGACTCCGAGAAATAGATTTATCGGTAAGTAAAATCTTATTTTTTCTGAGAAACTTTGGAGAGCTCCTCAGTGTGCATCCAGTCTCACTGGGCACAGAATCTAACTGGAGTCTGGAGGAGGGGCATAGAGGGAGGAGCCAGTTCACACCCATTCAAAGTCTTATAGTGTACCCATGTCTCCTGCAGATCCCGTCTATACCCCATGGTTCTTGAAGCATCCCCAGCATCCTCTAGGACGTATGAGAAATATGTTGAACAGTAGTGGCCTGAGTACGGACCCTTGTGATATTCCACTGACTACTGGGGACTAGGTTGAGGACTTCACGTTGACCACTACTCGCTGTACCCTGCTATCCAACCAGTTACTTATCCATGTGCAAATAGTTTTTCCTAGGCCAAGTTCCTTTAATTTGATGATCAGTCTCCTGTGAGGCACTGTATCGAAGGCTTTTGCAAAATCTAGGTAGACCACATCTACTGCTTTTCCTGATCAAGATTATTGCTCACTTCCTCGTAGAAGCTAATTAAGTTAGTTTGACATGACCTGTCCCTCACAAAACCATGCTGGTTCTGGTTAATAATCCTAGTGGTCTGTAGATACTCCTGTATGCTGTCCCTTAGAATTCCTTCCAATATTTTCCCCACTATAGACGTCAAACTAACCGGTCTGTAGTTACCCGGAAGATTTTTGGATCCCTTTTTAAATAATGGCACTACCTCAGCTATACGCCAATCCTTCGGTACTATGACTGATCTAATTGAACTATTGAAAATCAAGTATAGGGGTCGTGCTAGTTGTGAACTAAGCTCCATAAGAACCCTTGGGTGAAGTCCATCAGGACCAGGTGATTTATTAATCTTAATTTTGCTTAGTCTTTCCCGGACTACTTCACTTAAACAAGTATCTAACCATGAATCATTACTGTCACAATTGTTATGCTCTACTCCCACCATCAGTTCTTCTCTGGTGAATACTGATGAAAAAAAATTTGTTCAGTATTTCCGCTTTTATTTTGTCATCATTTCTCAATTCTCCAAATTCATCTTTTAATGGTCATGGCAGAGATGATGCTACTCCTCAGCAGGCAGGGAGTGAACATAATTCCGTGTCTGGACGATCTGCTGATAAAAGCATCTTCCAGGGAGAGGTTGTTACAGAGTATTGCTCTCTCATCTCGACTATTCCAGGATCATGGGTGGATCCTGAACCTTCCAAAGTCACATTTGGAGCCGACAAGGAGACTGCCTTTCCTGGGGATGATACTCGACACGGAAGTGCAGAGGGTGTTCCTACCGGTGGAGAAAGCATTGGTGATCCATTCAATGGTACGGGATGTCCTGAATCCAGCCCGGGTATCGGTTCATCAGTGCATTCGCCTGCTGGGGAAGATGGTAGCTTCCTACGAGGCTCTACAGTATGGAAGATTCCATGCGAGGTCCTTCCAGCTGGATCTCCTGGACAGATGGTCGGGATCACATCTTCACATGCACCAGCGGATATGCCTGTCGCTGAAAGCCAGAATTTCACTCTGGTTGCTGCAAACTTCTCACCTACTCGAGGGCCGCAGGTTCGGGATTCAGAACTGGATCCTTCTAACCACGGATGCAAGTCTCAAAGGTTGGGGAGCAAGGAAAGTGGTCAAGTCTGGAATCCATCCTTCCGATAAACATTCTGGAACTAAGGGCCATATACAGCAGCCTTCTACAAGCGGCACATCTTCTGCAAGATCAGGCCATTCAGGTTCAGTCGGACAGTGTAACGGCAGTGTCTTACATAAACCAACAGGGTGGGAGGATGAGCAGAGCGGCAGTGTCAGTGGTAACAAGAATCCTCCTCTGGGCAGAAAAGCACGCAGTGGCGCTGTCAGCAATCTTCATTCCGGCAGTGGAAAACTGGGAAGCGGACTTCCTCAGCAGACACGATCTCCATCCAGGAGAATGGGGCCTCCACCCGGAGGTGTTCGCAGAGGTGACAAGCAGATGGGGTGTACCTCAGATAGACATGATGGCCTCTCGCCTTAACAAGAAGCTTCGGAGGTACTGTTCCAGGTCAAGAGACCCACAAGCAGTGGCGGTGGACGCACTGGTAACTCTGTGGATGTTCCAGTCAGTGTATGTGTTCCCTCCACTTCCATTCATCCCAAGGATTCTCAAACTAATAAAAAGAACAGGAGTTCAGGCGATCCTCATTGCTCCAGACTGGCCAAGAAGGGCTTGGTACGCGGATCTTCTGGAATTACTGCTGGAGGATCCAAGGCCTCTTCCTCTTCACGAGGACCTTCTACAACAGGAGCCGTTCGCTTATCAAGACTTACCGCGGCATGGAGGTTGAACACCAGATCTTAGCTCAGAAGGGCATTCCGAACAAGGTCATTCCTACCCTGATACAGGCTAGGAAGGGAGTAACATCTAAACATTACCATCGGATTTGGAAAAAATAGGTTTCTTGGTGTGAATCCAAGACATTTCCTATGGTGGAGTTTCAACTGGGACGGTTTCTCCTCTTTCTGCAAGCAGGTGTGGATGTGGGCCTACACTTGGGCTCCATAAAGGTCCAGATTTCAACCTTGTCCATTTTCTTCCAGAAACAATTGGCTTCTCTCCCTGAGGTTCAGACATTCTTGAAAGGGGTTCTGCACATCCAACCACCCCTTGTGCCTCCTACGGCACCTTGAGATCTTAATGTGGTGCTGCAGTTCCTACAATCGTATTGGTTCGAGCCTTTACAGGATGTGGATGTCAAGTTTCTTACTTGGAAGGTGGCCACACTGTTGGCATTAGCATCTGCTAGACGTGTGTCGGAATTGGGGGCATTGTCATGCAAGAGCCCCTACTTGATTTTCCATGAGGATAGAGCTGAGCTCAGAACGCATCAGCAATTTCTTCCAAAGGTTGTGTCGGCTTCTCATATCAACCAACCTTTTGTGGTGCCAGTGGCTACTGACTCCTCAATTACTTCAAAGTCCTTGGATGTTGTGAGGGCTTTAAAGATTTATGTGAAGAGAACTTCTCGTCACAGGAAGTCGGACTCACTATTTGTCCTTTATGATCCCAACAAGATTGGGTGTCCTGCTTCTAAGCAGACGATTTCTCGCTGGATCAGGCTTACTATCCAGCATGCTTATTCTACGGCAGGTTTGCCGTGTCCAATCTGTTAAGGCCCACTCTACTTGTAAAGTGGGTTCTTCCTGGGTGGCTGCCCGGGGTGTCTCGGCTTTACAGCTTTGCCGAGCAGCTACTTGTCCAGGGTCGAACACTTTTGCTAAGTTCTACAAGTTCGATACTTTGACCTCTGAGGACCTAAAGTTTGGTCAATCTGTTCTGCAGGAACCTCAGCACTCTCCCTCCCGTACTGGGAGCTTTGGAACATCCCCATGGTACTAAATGGAACCCCAGCATCCTCTGGCGAACTGGTGCAAAGCAAACAATCTAGAGCTAAACACACTAAAAACAGTTGAGGTGATTGTCGACTTTAGGAAGCAACCCCCTGCACTCCCCCCACTCATAACTGCGGACAATGTTGTAACTGTGGTGGAATCCTTCAGATTCCTGGGCTTCACGATCTCTGGGGATCTGAGGTCGAACTCTAATATAGATGGCATTGGGGGGAAAGCCCAGCAGAGACTGTACTTCTTACGCCAACTTAGGAAGTTTAAACTGCCACAGGAACTTCTGATCCTTTTCTAGTCTGCAATTATACAATCGGTTCTCTGCACCTCAATAATAGTGTGGTTTGGCTCTGCCTCAACCCACAACAGAAACAGGCTACAACAAGTTTTAAGGGCTGCGGAAAAAATCAGGGACGAATCTCCCTGCAGTCATGGATATTTATCGGGCAAGAGTCAAGAAGCGAGCGAGGAGGCTCATCGGTGACCACTCCTACCCTGCCCATGACCTCTTCTGGATGCTGCCGTCAGATGAGTGTCACTAACCAGTGTGCAGTTAGGGTGGTCCACTCCTTCTCCCTCCACATACCCAAGTGACGTAGCCTGGGATCACAGGCAGCGGCACAAAAATCATTTGATGATTTTGCCATCTGGGGAAACTATCAGTGGCAGAACCTGGAGCAGTAGAGGAGCACAAGAGGGACCTGGGCTTACAAAGGTAAATTATCCACAGGGAAGGCAGTACAAAACAATAGGGGGAAAGATCAATTGAAAATATGGGGGAGGCAGAGGAGGGAGGGAGAGGACAATACAAAACCTGGGGGTGAAGAGGACAATACCTAGTGGTGATGTATCAGTGAGGCCTGCAATGACAGGATGTCAGGGATGGTAGTGAGCAAGATCTGGCAGCATCAATGAGTCAGGGTTTGCGGAACACACACATGATAGCACAATGCAAGATATACAGATGGGGGTACACAATGCACAACATACAGATGGGGAGGTGGTGGACAGCACAATCCAGGACATACAGATGGGGATTAGGGAGGGACGGACAAAAGCAAAACATGTTGGTGGGGGGGCTGCACAATGCAGGACATAGAGATGGGGAGGGGGCAGCCAACACAATGCAGGAAAGAGTTGGGGAGTGGACAGTACAGTGCAGGACATATCAGAGCAGTGTCGGAATGGGACATGAAGGGCCTACCGGGGAATGCCATGGTAAGGGCCCATGTGTAGGGGTGTGGTCAGTCTCCAGAGGGGGACTGGCCAGCTGAATTGTCTGACCATTAAAGAGTAGTTGGTCTGGGCACCTTGATAAATATACACAGTATAGTAAATACTGATAGGTCATGATAATGTAGCAGATTAATAAAAGCAATGCACTGTAGAGAATACACCATAGTCCTGTGCAGTATAAGGTATTATATGTATAATGTATAATTCAGTCGCACAGTCTGGAACCTGATCCCTAGAGGATGGGGTGGTTCCATAGGCAGGGGGCGCACCGGGGGTTTGCCCTGTACTCTTGTGGCCTAGTCCAACTCTGTATCGGAGTAGAGGACAGGACAGGGCAAAGCAGGGGGAAGAGCTTGAAGTGACCCAACTTATGCAATAACTTCCAAGGATACTAAAATAACTTAAAGAGGTGCTGGTAGCACCATTGACAGAATTATTCAACTAGTTATTAGCTACAGGAGTAATTCCAGATGACTGGAAAAGAGCAAACATAGTCCCACTGCACAAAAGTGGAAGCAAGAAAAAGGCAAACAACTACAGACCAATAGTAGGACAATTGATGGAAACACTCTTAAAAGTTGTAGATTATCTCAAATCCAGCAATTTACAGGATCCCAAACAGCATGGATTCACTGGGGGAAGATCATGTCAAACAAATCTTATTGACTTTTTTGACTGTGTGACTAAAGTGGTGGATAAAGGTGGAGCCGTGGATATAGCTTATCTAGACTTTAGTAAGGCTATTGACACTGTTCCACATCGCAGACTGCTAAATAAACTTGAAAGTTTGGGATTGGATACTGGGATTAATGAATGGATAAAATCTTGGTTGCAGGATAGAAAACAGAAAGTTGTGGTAAATGGAGTGCATTCACAGGAGAGAAATGTTAGCAGTGGAGTACACCAGGTTTCTGTACTTGGAGCAGTGCTTTTTTAATCTCTTTATTGGTGACATTGAAAATGGCATTAAAGGGAAAGTAAGCCTCTTTGCCGATGATACAAAGGTATGGAACAGTGTAGAGGGGTAAAACAAATGATTGATGATCTAGGTAGACTAGAGGAATGGTCAAGAGTGTGGCAATTACAGTTTAATGCCAAAAAATGCAAAATCATGCACTTGGGTCTCAAAAATCCAAAGGCTAAATATAGTATTAATGGCACTATACTGGAAACTACGGAGGAGGAAAGGGATCTAGGAGTCACTATTTCAGGTGACTTAAAGGCAGGTAAGCAATATAACAAAGCAATGAGGAAGGCAAGTCAGATGCTTGGCTGCACTGGGAGAGGAATCAGCAGCAGAAAGAAAGAAGTAATAGTGCCACTGTATAGTAAAGATGTGCGGCTGGCACTTTTTGTGTTTTGGTTTTGGTTCTAATTCCACTTTCGTGTTTTGGTTTTGGCTTGGTTTTGCCAAAACCATCCTTTCATATTTTGGTTTTGGATCTGGATGATATTTGAAAAAAACATAAAAATGGCTAAAATCACAGAATTTGGGGGTAATATTGATCCTACGGTATTATTAACCTCAATAACATTTATTTTCACTAATTTCCGGTCTATTCTGAACACCTCACAATATTGTTTTTAGGCCAAAAGGTTGCACCGAGGTTGCTGGATGACTAAGCTAAGCGACACAAGTGTGCGGCACAAACACCTGGCTCATCTAGGAATGGCACTGCAGTGTCAGACAGGATGGCCCGTTTCAAAAACTAGGCCCCAAACAGCACCTCATGCAAAGATGTCGAAGAGGTGCAATGAGGTAGCTGTATGGCTAAGGCAAGCGACACAAATAATTCCCACTGGAATTATACGTCTAAATCACTGGAATTATACGTCCAAATCACTGGAATTAAATGGCAAAATCACTGGAATTATACGTCCAAATCACTGGAAATATACGTCCAAATCACTGGAATTAAATGGCAAAATCACTGTAATTATACTGCAAAATCACTGTAATTATACTGCAAAATCACTGGAATTATACGTCCAAATCACTGGAATTAAATGGCAAAATCACTGGAATTATACGTCCAAATCACTGGAAATATACGTCCAAATCACTGGAATTAAATGGCAAAATCACTGTAATTATACTGCAAAATCACTGTAATTAAATGGCAAAATCACTGGAATTATACGTTCAAATCACTGGAATTAAATGGCAAAATCACTGGAATTATACGTCCAAATCACTGGAATTAAATGTCAGTACCACTGGACATATACGGAAGTGTCAGACAGGATAACACCTTTAAAAAAAATAGTCCCCAAACAGCACATGATGCAAAGAAGATAAAAAGGTGCACCGAGGTTGCTGTATGACTAAGCGAAGCAACACAACCACCTGGCCGATCTAGTAGTGGCTGAATGTTGAGAGTGGGCCGCAATTGTTCGGTCCACTGACAGCATCTCCAGCACGCCCCTGTCATTTAAAAAAAAAAAATCTGCAATTGGTGGACTTATACGGCAGTACCCCAGGACTAATACAGCAGTACCCCTGGACACATACGGCAGTGTCAGACAGGATGGCACTTTTAAAAAACTAGGCCCCAAACAGCACCTCATGCAAAGATGTCGAAGAAGTGCAATGAGGTAGCTGTATGACTAAGCCAAGCGATACACACAATTCCCACTGGAATTATACGTCCAAATCACTGGAATTATACGTCCAAATCACTGAAATTAAATGGCAAAATCACTGGAATTATACTTCAAAATCACTAGAATTATAATGCAAAATCACTGGTATTATACGTCCAAATCACTGGAATTAAATGGCAGTACCACTGGACATATACGGAAGTGTCAGACAGGATGGCACTTTAAAAAAATAGCCCTCAAACAGCACATGATGATAAGAAGAAAAAATGGTGCAAGATGGAATTGTCCTTGGGCCTTCCCACCCACCTTTATGTTGTATAAACGGGACATGCACACTTTAACAAGCCAATCATTTCAGCGACAGGGTCTGCCACACGACTGTGGCTGAAATGTCTGGTTTGTTTGGGCTCCCACCAAAAAAAGAAGCGATCAATCTCTCCTTGCACAAACTGGCTCTACAGAGCCAAGATGTCGACCTCATCCTCATCCTCCGATTCCTCACCCCTTTCACTGTGTACATCATCCTTCTCCTCACAGAGTATTAATTTGTCCCCACTGGAATCCACCATCACAGGTCCCTCTGTACTTTCTGGAGGCAATTGCTGGTAAAGGTCTTCCCGGAGGAATTTATAATTCATTTTGATGAACATCATCTTCTCCACATTTTGTGGAAGTGACCTCCTACGCCGATCGCTGACAAGGTTACCGGCTGCACTAAACACTCTTTTGGAGTACACACTGGAGGGGGGGGCAACTTAGGTAAAATAAAGCCAGTTTGTGCAAGGGCATCCAAATTGCCTCTTTTTCCTGCCAGTATACATACGTATACATACGGACTGTCTGACATGCCTACTTGGATGCTGTCACTCATATAATCCTCCACCATTCTTTCAGTGGTGACAGAATCATATGCAATGACAGTAGACATGTCAGTAATCGTTGGCAGGTCCTTCAGTCCGGACCAGATGTCAGCTTTCACTCCTGACTGCCCTGCATCACCGACAGCAGGTGGGCTAGGAAATCTTATCCTTTTCCTTGCAGCCCCAGTGGCGGGAGAAATTGAAGGAGGAGCTGTTGATGGGTCACGTTCCGCTTGAGTTGACAGTTTACTCACCAGCAAGTCTTTGCACCTCTGCAGACTTGTGTCTGCCGGAAAGAGAGATACAACATAGGCTTTAAACCTAGGATCGAGCACGGTGGCCAAAATGTAGCGCTCTGATTTAAACTGATTGACCACCCTTGGATCCTGGCAAAGCAAATGAAGGGCTCCATCCACAAGTCCCACATACTTAGTGGAATCGCTCCATCTTAGCTCCTCCTTCAATTTCTCCAGCTGCTTATGCAAAATCCTGATGAGGGGAATGACCTGACTCAAGCTGGCAGTGTCTGAACTGACTTCACGTGTGGCAAGTTCGAAGGGTTGGAGAACCTTGCACAAGACGGAAATCAATCTCCACTGCGCTTGAGTCAGGTGCATTCCCCCTCCTTTGCCTATATCGTAGGTGGATGTATAGGCTTTAATGGCCTTTTGCTGCTCCTCCATCCTCTGAAGCATATAGAGTGTTGAATTCCACCTTGTTACCACCTCTTGCTTCAGTTGATGGCAGAGCAGGTTCAGGAGTGTTTGCTGGCACTCCAGTCTTCGGTACGCAGTGGAAGAAATTCGAATGTGACCCACAATTTTTCGGGCCACCAAGAACATTTCCTGTATACCCCTGTCATTTTTCAAAAAATTCTGCACCACCAAATTAATTGTATGTGCAAAACAAGGGACATGCTGGAATTTGCCCAGATGTAATGCACGCCCAATATTGGTGGCGTCCGATATCACAAATCCCCAGAAGAGTCTAATTGAGGTAAGCCATTCTGCGATGATGTTCCTCAGTTTCCATAAGAGGTTGTCAGCTGTGTGCCTCTTAAGGAAAGCTGTGATACAAAGCGTAGCCTGCCTAGGAACGAGTTGGCATTTGCAAGATGCTGCTATTGTAGCTGCTGCTGTTGTTGCTGCGGGAGGCCATACATCTACCCAGTGGGCTGTCACAGTCATATAGTCCTTAGTCTGCCCTGTTCCACTTGTCCACATGTCTGTGGTTAAGTGGACACTGGATACAACCGCATTTTGTAAGACACTGGTGACTGTTTTTCTGATGTCTTTGTACATTCTCGGTATCGCCTGCCTAGTGAAGTGGAACCTAGATGGGATTTGGTACCGGGGACATAATACTTCCATCAATTGTCTAAATCCCACTGCACTAATGGCGGATATCGGATGCACGTCTAACACCAACATACAGTAAGTGTCAAGGCCTCAGTTATCTGCTTTGCAACAGGATGACTGCTGTCATATTTCATCTTCCTCACAAAGGACTGTTGGACAGTAAATTGCTTAGTTGAAGTAGTACAAGTGGTCTTCCGACTTCCCCTCTGTGATGATGATCGACTCCCCGCAGCAGCAACAGTAGCAGTCGGCGTACCACTCAAGGATCCTCCCGAGGAATCCCGGTTAGGAGAGGACTCCTTAGTCTTGACAGTGACATGGCCTGCAGGACTACTGACGTTCATGGCTGAGGAGGAAGTTGATGTTGAAGGAGTTGGTGGTGTGGCTTGCAGTAGCTTGGGTACAACAGGAAGAAGGGATTTAGGTGTCAGTGGACTGCTTACGCTCTTGTCCAAAGTTTCACAACTTGACACTGACTTATGATGAATGCGCTGCAGTGATGTATAAGGGAGGATGTTTTCAGGTGGTTAACATCCTTACCCCTACTTATTACAGATTGACAGAGGCAACAGATGGCTTGACACCTGTTGTCCGGATTTGTGGCGAAATAATTCCACACCGAACAGGTGGTTTTTTTGGTAGTTTACCCAGGCATCACAATGGGTTTTTTCATCCCACGGACAACAGGTGTCTCCCCCCGGTGCCTCGTTTAAACAAACCACATCACCATCAGAATCCTCATCGTCAACTTCCTCCTCAGCGCCAGCAACATCCATATCCTCATCCTGGTGTACTTCAACAGTGACATCTTCAATTTGAAAATCAGGAACTGGACTATGGGTGCTCCTTCCAGCACTTGCAGGGGGCGTGCAAATGGTGGAAGGAGCCACCTCTTCCAGTCCAGGTTTGGGAAGGTCAGGCATCGCAACCGCCGACACACTTGGACTCTCCTTGGGGATTTGTGATACTATCTCAGAACGCACAGTTCTTTTCTGTGCTTTTTCCAGTTTAACTCTTATTTTTTCTAGCGGGAGGATGAGGGCTTCTATCGTCATGTGAAGCTGAACCACTAGTCATGAACATAGGCCAGGGCCTCAGCCATTCCTTGCCACTCCATGTAGTAAATGGCATATTGGCAACTTTACGTTTCTAAGACGATTTAAATTTCTTTTTTTGGGTCTTTTTACTGAACTTTGGCTTTTTGGATTTTACATGCCCTCTACTATCACATTGGGCATTGGCCTTGGCAGATGACGTTGATGGCATTTCATCGTCTATGTCATGACTAGTGGCAGCAGCTTCAGCACTAGGAGGAAGTGGTTCTTGATCTTTCCCTATTTTATCCTCCAAATTTTAGTTCTCCATTATTTTTCTGGAGTTATGTAACACAATATGCGGCACAGGAATGACTGATGGCTGATGCACAGGACACTACCTCTGGTCTGATGCAGGACAACACAGCAACACTGCAAGGGACTTGTTGTTATTATTATTATTATTATTATTATTATTATACTGTAGCAGTGGACATATAGCAGCAGCATATACCACTGTGACTGCCTGGTCACTGGAATGACTGATGGCCGATGCACAGGTCACCACCACTGGTCTGATGCAGGACAACACAGAAACACTGTAAGGAACTTGTTCTTCTTCTTATTATTATTATTATTATAATACTGTAGCAGTGGACATATAGGAGCAGCGTATACCACTGTGACTGCTGGTCACTGGAATGACTGATGGCTGATGCACAGGACACTACCACTGGTCTGATGCAGGACAACACAGCACAACTGTAAGGGACTTGTTATTATTATTATTATTATTATTATTATTATTATTATTATTATAATACTGTAGCAGTGGACATAAGAGCAGCGTATACCACTGTGACTGCTGGTCACTGGAATGACTGATGGCTGATGCACAGGACACTACCACTGGTCTGATGCAGGACAACACAGCACAACTGTAAGGGACTTGTTATTATTATTATTATTATTATTATTATTATTATTATTATAATACTGTAGCAGTGGACATAAGAGCAGCGTATACCACTGTGACTGCTGGTCACTGGAATGACTGATGGCTGATGCACAGGACACTACCACTGGTCTGATGCAGGACAACACAGCAACACTGTAAGGGACTTGTTATTATTATAATAGTGTAGCAGTGGACATATAGCAGCAGCATATACCACTGTGACTGCCTGGTCACTGGAATGATTGATGGCTGATGCACAGGTCACCACCACTGGTCTGATGCAGGACAACACAGCAACACTGTAAGGGACTTGTGGTTGTTATTATTATAATAATACTGTAGCAGTGGACATATAGCAGCAGCATATACCACTGACTGCCTGGTCACTGGAATGGCTGATGTACAGGACACTACCACTGGTCTGATGCAGGACAACACAGCACCACTGTAAGGGACTTGTTGTTATTATTATTATTATTATTATTATAATACTGTAGCAGTGGACATATAGCAGCAGCATATACCACTGTGACTGCCTGGTCACTGGAATGACTGATGGCTGATGCACAGGACACTACCACTGGTCTGATGCAGGACAACACAGCACCACTGTAAGGGACTTGTTATTATTATTATTATTATTATTATTATTATTATACTGTATCAGTGGACATATAGCAGCAGCATATACCACTGTGACTGCCTGGTCACTGGAATGACTGATGGTTGATGCACAGGACACAACCACTGGTCTGATGCAGGACAACACAGCAACACTGTAAGGGACTTGTTGTTATTATTATTATTATTATTATTATACTGTAGCAGTGGACATATAGCAGCAGCGTATACCACTGTGACTGCCTGGTCACTGGAATGACTGATGGCTGATGCATAGGACACTACCACTGGTCTGATGCAGCACAATACACCACCACTGAACTAATGCAGCACAACACAGCAGCAGTGTAATGGACATATGACAGCAAGAGGACACAAACACTTTGACTGCCTGGTCACTGGAATGACTGATGGCTGATGCACAGGACACTACCACTGGACTGATGCAGCACAATACATCATAACTGAACTGATGCAGCACAACACAGCAGCAATGTAATGGACATATGGCAGCAAGAGGACACAAACACTGTGACTGCCTGGTCACTGGAATGACTGATGGCTGATGCACAGGTCACCACCACTGGTCTGATGCAGGACAACACAGCAACACTGTAAGGGACTTGTTGTTATTATTATTATTATTATTATTATTATTATTATAATACTGTAGCAGTGGACATATAGCAGCAGCATATACCACTGACTGCCTGGTCACTGGAATGACTGATGGCTGATGTACAGGACACTACCACTGGTCTGATGCAGGACAACACAGCACCACTGTAAGGGACTTGTTGTTGTTGTTGTTGTTATTATTATTATTATAATACTGTAGCAGTGGACATATAGCAGCAGCATATACCACTGACTGCCTGGTCACTGGAATGACTGATGGCTGATGTACAGGACACTACCACTGGTCTGATGCAGGACAACACAGCACCACTGTAAGGGACTTGTTGTTGTTGTTGTTGTTATTATTATTATTATTATAATACTGTAGCAGTGGACATATAGGAGCAGCGTATACCACTGTGACTGCTGGTCACTGGAATGACTGATGGCTGATGCACAGGACACTACCACTGGTCTGATGCAGGACAACACAGCACCACTGTAAGGGACTTGTTATTATTATTATTATTATAATACTGTAGCAGTGGACATATAGCAGCAGCATATACCACTGTGACTGCCTGGTCACTGGAATGAATGATGGTTGATGCACAGGACACTACCACTGGTCAGATGCAGGACAACACAGCAACACTGTAAGGGACTTGTTGTTATTATTATTATTATTATTATTATTATAATACTGTAGCAGTGGACATATAGCAGCAGCGTATACCACTGTGACTGCCTGGTCACTGGAATGACTGATGGCTGATGCATAGGACACTACCACTGGACTGATGCAGCACAATACACCACCACTGAACTAATGCAGCACAACACAGCAGCAGTGTAATGGACATATGGCAGCAAGAGGACACAAACACTGTGACTGCCTGGTCACTGGAATGACTGACGGCTGATGCACAGGACACTACCACTGGACTGATGCAGCACAATACATCATCACTGAACTGATGCAGCACAACACAGCAGAAATGTAATGGACATATGGCAGCAAGAGGACACAAACACTTTGACTGCCTGGTCACTGGAATGACTGATGGCTGATGCACAGGACACTACCACTGGACTGATGCAGCACAATACATCATAACTGAACTGATGCAGCACAACACAGCAGCAATGTAATGGACATATGGCAGCAAGAGGACACAAACACTGTGACTGCCTGGTCACTGGAATGACTGATGGCTGATGCACAGGACACTACCACTGGACTGATGCAGCACAATACACCACCACTGAACTGATGCAGCACAACACAGCAGCAATGGACATATGGCAGCAAGAGTACACAACCACTGTGACTGGACAAATACAGCACAAGACACGGACACTGAGAGAACGGAGACACGTCCTCTCTCTATACCCTCCAATGCCGGAGTGAAAATGGCGGGGACGTGCGGCTCCTTATATGGAATCCAAACCCCTTGAGAATCCGACAGCGGGATGATGACGTTTTGCCTCATTCTGGTTTCCGAGTCAGGCGGGAAAACCTGAGCCTGGCTTGGATCCGGGTTCGAATGGTAAAGTCCGGTAGGGTTCAGTTCTCAGAGAACCGAACCCGCTCATCCTTACTGTATAGATCATTGGTACGGCCTCATCTAGAATACTGTGCTCAATTCTGGTGGCCATATCTTCAAAAGGATATTAATACATTAGAGACTGTACAAAGAAGGGCAACTAAAATGGTGCATGGCCTACATCACAAAACATACACAGAAAGACTAAAAAAATCTCAATATGTATAGTTTGGAGCAGAGAAGAGAAAGAGGGGACATGATAGAAACTTTCAAATATATCAACGGTTTTAACAAGGTCCAAGAGGGAAAGATTCTCCAAATGAAGAGAAACAATAGGACAGGAGGACATGCACATGACAATAAACATAGTTAATTAACATTCCTCAGTTAATAATATCTCCTGCCGCCCAGCGGAATACCCTGATTTCAAGCGGCATCACCACATGTCTCTACACTTGCTTCAATCATAGTCTCACATGACGCCCGACATCTCCAGCCAGTGGATCTCAAATATCGGCTTCACATGCCGTCTTATACCGCTGCCTCGCCGGGTCTCGAATAGCGGCTTCACATGCCGCTCAACACAGCCTCCTCCTGCAGAGAGGAGCTGAACAGTGGAACACACCGTGAGTTTTATTGACACATGCTAAACGTGCACTAGTATTATATACAAAAAAACTTTTTTAGTAACCATAGTGCTTTGCAATTGCATTTTTAAGAAAAAAGCAAAAAGAATAAAAGTAACTATATGCACATGTTGATTTACTCTTGATTTAATGGGAGATAGTGATATTCATTGAACACGAGTGACAATTATTGTAGTGTTTAATGTTGGTATATTTGTTTTTGTATATTCTCCCCTTTATTTTAGATAGGTTAGAAATAAAAGTTAAGTTTTAATATTAGCCATTTATTCTTCACACAACATATTATTAATCATTTCAAAAGAGTGCTCCAAAAAAGGAATTTTCTTTGGGGCTAGTCCCCACAATATTTTTTTGCATATGAGTTTCTCATAATTCCAGGAGCACCTCCAGCCGATCTATGATACAAATAGGAATGTCCTAGGCATTTAGAGTAGCTGGTTTTTGGTAAACGATGCTTAATTAATTGGTAGTTAACATCTCATATCTGGTGCAGGATAACAATTTTAGCTTTAGAAACCTGGACTGCTAACTGTAGCCACTATAGGTACTACACATATTTTAGCAGAGTACTAAAATTTTAGATACTTAGAGAAAACAAAGCAAGGACAAGTTCTCATTAAGACCAGCCGGGGCCACAGTGTTCAGTTAAAAAATCCATCTCGCCTCTAGTTGAAGCAGCTTTTTATTACGGTCTCCTCCCCTTGTCATCGGTGGGACATGATCGATTTTTTTATATCGTAGAGATGCCATGGAATGTCGTGCCTCTCTAAAGTGTCTGGCCACAGGCTGTTCGGTCTCTTTACCCTCAACTGAATGCCTTATAGCAGATCTGTGTTGGTCTGCTCTTTTTCGGAAACTACACGAGGTCTTGCCTAGGTAGGCGAGCTCACATGGCACTTTATAGCGTACACAACAAATTTTGAGGTGCACGTAAGCACGTGCTTGATAGCTATCTTTTTACCCCAATGCGGAGTTACCTACAAGTTGTGCATTCTATGCATTTGTATGAACCTGGTGGTTTAGACAGAAAATGGGAGTGCAATTCTCTCCCTTGTGTTCTGGTGTCATTATGAACCAGCCAATCGCGTAAATTCCAGCCTCTGTGATGACAGTTTAACAACTGATATTCATGTAGTGCTGGAAGAGACTTGTCGGTCTTGACAATTGGCCATAGTTTTTTGGCCTTGCTCCTGGCCAGGGGTTAAAGTGGGGGGGAACGAGGTGGAACCGAGTTCCACCACCTGTAATTGTAGGGGGAACTAGTTACACCTCCTCCATTGCCCTGCACAGTAATTCCAATAGAAAAGCCTGCACCATCACCTACGTCAATAGATGATGCAGACTCTAGTGTTACTGATAAGCTGCAGCCACCTCCCTGTTTGTCAGGTCCTGGTGGCTCCATGGTCCACCATTACAGTCCACCCCTCCATTTACCCACACACGCTGTGTCTATTGGACAGCATTCATCCATTTCACAGGTCCCAGTGGCTTAATTTTCCTGCACGGTGTATGTGATGTCATGCTGCCACTGCTACTGAAGTGAAGAAGGGCTATGAGGAGGAGCAGGCTTTGTGCATCTTGCAGATAAGATGAGAGAGGGCTGGAGGAACAAGAGAAGTGGGGAAGCTGCCAGAGGGATACAGGGCATGGAGCTGCTGGAGGGATACAGACGCTGAGCTGCTGGAGTGAAAGGCAGAGATGTGTATAGGAGGCACTACTGTGGGCATTACGGGGTATATTTACTAACATTCGTAATTCTCCCGATTTGGTGGGAGAATAATCACGAATGACATCGAAAGTGTAAAACTGCAACTTTTTGAATTTGTTACGACTAATTTACTAAGCTGCCGTATTCTGCATTTTCGGGTTTTCCGATGTCGATGTCATTCGTTTTTTTAGGCAGTGTTTTACGTGAGTGACTTGTAAAACACTGCCGACTTTAATACAATGAATCTCAGCCGGATCTGAGAGATCCGTGCTGGGCTTCATTGTGCACTTTGTTAAAAAAAAAAGTTTAAATGTTAAAAAAAAAATTGCGTGGGGTCCCCCCTCCTAAGGCAAACCAGCCTCGGGCTCTTTGAGCTGATCCTGGTTGCAGAAATATGGGAAAAAAATGGACAGGGGTTCCCCCATATTTAAGCAACCAGCATCGGGCTCTGCGCCTGGTCCTGGTTCCAAAAATACGGGGGACAAAAAGCGTAGGGGTCCCCCGTATTTTTAAAACCAGCACCGGGCTCCACTAGCTGGACAGATAATGCCACAGCCGGGGGTCACTTTTATACCGCGCCCTGCGGCCGTGGCATCAAATATCCAACTAGTCACCCCTGGCTGGGGTACCCTGGGGGAGTGGGGACCCCTTCAATCAAGGGGTCCTCCCCCCAGCCACCCAAGGGCCAGGGGTGAAGCCCGAGGCTGTCCCCCCCATCCAATGGGCTGCGGATGGGGGGCTGATAGCCTTTTTGAAAAAGTGATTGATATTGTTTTTAGTAGCAGTACTACAAGGCCCAGCAAGCCTCCCCCGCATGCTGGTACTTGGAGAACCACAAGTACCAGCATGCGGCGGAAAAACGGGCCCGCTGGTACCTGTAGTACTACTACTAAAAAAATACCCAAAAAAAGACAATACACACACACCTTGAAAGTAAAGTTTTATTACATCCATCCACACAAACATACATACATACTTACCTTATGTTCACACGAGGGTCGGTCCTCTTCTCCAGTAGAATCCATGGGGTACCTGTTGAATAAATTATACTCACCAGATCCAGGGTACCAGGCTCCTCGGATAATCCATTTGTAATCCACGTACTTGATTTAAAAAAAAAACGGAGACCCGAGCCACGCACTGAAAGGGGACCCATGTTTTCACATGGGTCCCCTTTCCCCGAATGCCAGAAACCCACTCTGACTGATGTCTAAGTGGGTTTCTTCAGCCAATCAGGGAGCGCCACGTTGTAGCACCCTCCTGATTGGCTGTGTGCTCATGTACTGTCTGACAGGCGGCACACGGCAGTGTTACAATGTAGCGCCTATGCGCTCCATTGTAACCAATGGTGGGAACTTTCTGCTCAGCGGTTGACCGAAAGTGACCTCACTGCTGACCACAAAGTTCCCACCATTGGTTACAATGGAGCGCATAGGCGCTACATTGTAACACTGCCGTGTGCCGCCTGTCAGACAGTACAGGAGCACACAGCCGATCAGGAGGGTGCCAAACGTGGCGCTCCCTGATTGGCTGAAGAAACCCACTTAGACAGAAGTCAGAGTGGCTTTCTGGCATTCGGAGGAAAGGGGTCCCATGTGAAAACATGGGTCCCCTTTCAGTGCGTGGCTCGGGTCTCCGTTTTATTTTTTTAATCAAGTACGTGGATTACAAATGGATTATCCGAGGAGCCTGGTACCCTGGATCTGGTGAGTATAATTTATTCAACAGGTACCCCATGGATTCTACTGGAGAAGAGGACCGACCCTTGTGTGAACATAAGGTAAGTATGTATGTATGTTTGTGTGGATGCATGTAATAAAACTTTACTTTCAAGGTGTGTGTGTATTGTCTTTTTTTGGGTATTTTTTTAGTAGTAGTACTACAGGTACCAGCGGGCCCGTTTTTCCGCCGCATGCTGGTACTTGTGGTTCTCCAAGTACCAGCTTGCGGGGGAGGCTTGCTGGGCCTTGTAGTACTGCTACTAAAAACAATATCAAACACTTTTCACAAAGGCTATCAGCCCCCCATCCGCAGCCTATTGGATGGGGGGGACAGCCTCGGGCTTCACCCCTGGCCCTTGGGTGGCTGGGGGGGGACCCCTTGATTGAAGGGGTCCCCACTCCCCCAGGGTACCCCGGCCAGGGGTGACTAGTTGGATATTTGAGGCCACGGCCGCAGGGCACGGTATAAAAGTGACCCCCGGCTGTGGCATTATCTGTCCAGCTAGTGGAGCCCGGTGCTGGTTTTAAAAATACGGGGGACCCCTACGCTTATTGTCCCCCGTATTTTTGGAACCAGGACCAGGCGCAGAGCCCGATGCTGGTTGCTTAAATATGGGGGAACCCTTGTCATTTTCTTTCCCATATTTCTGCAACCAGGATCGGCTCAAAGAGCCCGAGGCTGGTTATGCTTAGGAGGGGGGACCCCACGCAATTTTTTTTCAATAAATTAACACTTTCCCACCCCTTCCCACTGATATACATGCACGGATCTCATGGATCCGTGCATGCCTATCCAAACACGGCTCAAAAAAGCAGGTCTGGTTTTTTTTAGCACTTTTTAACGATTTGTATTTTTTCACGGCAGTGTTTTTTTTTTTTTTTGCTTTGCACTTCTTAGTAAATTACCGAGATTCATACTTAAACAGCCGCGTTTTGACCGATGGTGTATTCATTCGTATTTTTTTTTGTTGGACTTCAAAAAAAATACGAATGCCCTCATCACTGCCGAGATTTGAGTTTAGTAAATTCCCGAGATGACACTTTGAAGAAAAAACGGCATCTCGGTACCTTAGTAAATATACCCCTACGTGTATAAACGGCACTACTGTGGTCATTATGCGCAAGGGGCACTACTATTGTGGGCATTGTGTAAGGGACACTACTACTGTGTGAATTGTGTATAAGGGGCACTAGTGTGGGCATTGTATATACGGGGCACTACTGTGTGGCATAACGTGTATAAAGGGCACCTTTGTGTAGCACAACATGAATAAAGGGCACTACTGAGTGATGCAATCTGAATAAGGGGCATTACTATGTAGTGTAATATAGTAACATAGTATCTAAGGTTGTAAAAAGACAATTTGTCCATCAAGTTCAACCTATTTGTGGTCTACTATGCAGGATTATTTTGGTCTAAATTTTGTCTGATGCTGATGTCAGCCGTTGTGTTTTGTTGCCTTTTCATAGTAACTATAGTGCGCGACTACGCACCATAACCCTGGATATCCTTATCCATTAGGAATTTATCTAACCCATTCTTAAAGGTGTTGACTGAGTCTGCCATTACAACTCCCTCAGGCAGGGAATTCCAAACACGTATTGTCCTTACTGTGAAAAAACCTTTACGCCGCATTGTGCGGAATCTCCTCTCCTCTAACCTAAGTGAGTGTCCACGTGTCCTCTGTGCTGATCTTACCGAATACAGGTCCTGCGCAAGCTCTGTGTATTGTCCCCTTATATATTTGTAGATGTTGATAATGTCCCCTCTTAGTCTCCTCTTTCCATTGTAAACAAGCCTAGCCTTGCAAGCCTTTCCTCGTATTCCAGCGTCTCCATGCCCTTAATTAGTTTGGTCGTCCGCCTCTGAACCTTTTCTAGCTCAAGAATATCCTTTTTGTAGTATGGTGCCCAAAACTGCACACAAGATGTGGCCTCACTAGTGATTTATATAATGGGAGTATAACACTCTCGTCCCTTGCATCAATTCCACGTTTTATGCATGCTAATATCTTATTAGCCTTCTTTGCTGTAATCCTACTTTGGGTACTGCTGCTTAGTTTGCTATCTATGTGAACACCTAAGTCCTTTTCCAGTACAGAATCCCCTAATGTTACCCCATTTAGTATGTAGGTGTAATTTTTGTTCTTGCTACCACAGTGCATTACCTTACACTTGTCTGTATTGAAGCGCATTCTCCATTTGACTGCCCATGCTTCTAAGTTAACTAAGTCGTCTGAAGAGACTCAGCATCCCCCTCCGTATTTATAACTTTACACAATTTGGTATCGTCTGCAGTAATTGACACCATACTCTCTAGACCTTCTGTTATGTCGTTAATAAAAATGTAGAACAAAAGTGGTCCTAGTACAGACCCTTGTGGCACACAACTTAGCACTTCAGTCCAATTTGAAAATGATCCATTAACCACAACGCGCTGCTCCCTATTATCTAACCCATTTTTGATCCAAGTGCATATTGTGCTCCCTAGCCATATTTATTGTAGCTATAATTCGCATGTGTGGTACAGTGTCGAAAGCTTTGGCAAAGTCTAAAAAGATTACATCCATGTAATCCTTACCATGATCAAGGTTTGCACTTACTGTTTCATAAAAGCCAAGTAAGTTGGTTTGACATGATCTGTCCTTCACAAATCCACGTTGATTCCTTTTAATGACCTTATTGACTTCAATGAACTTCTGAATACTATCCCTTAGAATACCTTCCAATACTTTCCCCACTATAGATGTAAGACTAACTGGTCTATAATTACCCAGTTCAGCTTCACTTCCCTTTTTGAATATTGGCACTACTTCCGCTATACGCCAGTCTTTGGGAACCATACCTGATATAACTGGAATCTTTAAAGATCAAAAATAGCGGTCTTGCAAGTTCAGAGTGAAGCTCTATTAGAACCCTTGGGTGAATTCCATCGGGACCCGGTGACTTATTAATCTTTAATTTTTTTAATCGGTCACAGACTACCTCCTCACTTAAATAAGCACTTATCAGTGAAACATTATCATTATTGAGATTGTGTGCTAGTCCCTGAATTTGGTCCTCTCTTGTAAATACCGTTGAAAAAAACTAATTTAGTTTGTCCGCTATGTCCTTATCATTTTTGACTAAGACTCCCAACTTGTCTTTGAAAGGGCCTTTACTCTCCTTCTTTAATCTCTTGCTGTTGATGTATTTAAATATTTTTTGGGGATTCACTTTGCTTTCCTTTGCTACTTGTTTTTCAGTTTCTACTTTAGCCGCTCTTATTTCTTTTTTGCATATTTTGTTACAGTCCTTATAGTGCTGAAATGACTCCGCATCCCCCTCAAATTTGTATTTTTTGACTCTGCGGACAAGGTAAGTATTGAAAATCCATCAACTACCTATACAACTACCTATACAACTAAATCCATCAACTACCTATACAACTTTAGTTGTATAGTTAGTTGATGGATTTTCAATACTTATCTTGTCCACCTTAGCACACCAGCAGCATCATTATCTGATTTGATGATGTTTGGGGATTGTTTTTACTGTGGTGATTGGCTTTAATACCCTTGTGCTGCAGTGTGCATCCATGGCACTGTTTTTTCCATGTACCCAATAGGTTGTTTTTGTCTCTTTGTGAATGGTACAGGAGCAGTGCGCATCCATGGCTATGATATTTATGTATTGAACAAGCAGTTTCTGTCTTTATGTGAATGTGACACGCATATTATGTGCCTGCTTGTGAACACGTTGTTAGATCACTTTTGAGTGAGTAATTCTGAGCACCAGGGTGTTGGTAGGATGCTGTGACTGTTTTTCCTGTTTGCGTTCCATCCACTGCTGCCCCACTTCCGGTCAGATGACGCGTGCGTTCCATGGACTGGAAGTGGGCCGCGCTGGTGTGGACGGCTTGCTATGATCATGACTGTGTTATGCCAGATCACTTGTTGTACATTGGGAGGTTCCTGCTATGGATGTGGGCTACAGCATGTGGTTTTTTATTTTTTAAACGTTTGTTATATGCTTAGGTGAGCATTATATGTAATGTTGATACTATATGTCGCCCTATGATGACATCATCAGCGGGCATTTGGCGCCAATTCTAAATGAGGTGGGGTATATATAGAGCCAGTCAGGCAGGACCAGTTTTGCTGCTGGATGCCTGGGACTACATATGTTCTATTTTCTTGCTGTATTGTTGCTGATTAGTGCCTCCTGAAGAAGGCCCATTGTGGGCCGAAAGTGCTTAAGAATAATGCCTCGTACTACTATGTGGACTATGTAAAGTATATTATGAATAAATGAAGTCTTGCATATTGAGTAAGCCTGGAGAGTGTCCCCTCTAAATTGTTATATATATATATATATATATAGAGAGAGAGAGAGAGAGTGTAAAACAAGCCCCAGTTTTGCGCTGATTAGTAAGCTCCAACCTCTGAGAGTAACCTCTGTTAGTCAGGGTACACAGATATAAATGAACATGGGGGGGGGGTTCCCAAGGGAGCTAATTATGGTAATATTTTAGCTACACAATATCTCCAAGATGTTTATAACCACAAGATTTTCTAAGAACAAATTTATTCGTAAAACAATACTGGATCCCAGTCAATAATTTTGTCATCAGCACATAAAGTACATCCAAAATGACAATTCACAATTACTTATTAAAAACATGTATGTTACAATCATTTGTGGGTATATGATTTATAATCCAATTTTATAAACCCGACGCGTTTCGTCCAGTAGACTTCATCAGGGGTCAAAATACCAAGGATCTGGATATCTAAATTAAATATTTGGATTATAGTAGTGTGATTTACAGTTATGTGGTCATCTAATGGAGCAATTGATATACGTACCAAAGAAGTCACCAGTATACTCATAAGATGCAATTAGCGGTACGAATATAGTATGGTCCCACAATTATAATGATCTGAAAGAACCACACCATTTCTCTAACGTCCTAGTGGATGCTGGGGACTCCGTCAGGACCATGGGGAATAGCGGGCTCCGCAGGAGACAGGGCACATCTAAAAAGCTTTTTAGGTCACATGGTGTGTACTGGCTCCTCCCCCTATGACCCTCCTCCAAGCCTCAGTTAGGTTTTTGTGCCCGTCCGAGAAGGGTGCAAACTGGATGGCTCTCTTAAGGAGCTGTTTAGTAAAGTTTTTTTTTAGGTTTCTAATCAGTGATTCCTGCTGGCGACAGGATCACTGCAACGAGGGACTTAGGGGAGAGACTTGCAACTCACCTGCGTGCAGGAGGATTGAAGTTTTAGGCTACTGGACACTGAGCTCCAGAGGGAGTCGGAACACAGGTCAGCCTGGGGTTCGTCCCGGAGCCGCGCCGCCGATCCCCCTTACAGACGCTGAAGAAAGACGGCGGAACGGAGGTCCGGAAACAGGCGGCAGAAGACTTCACAGTCTTCAGAGAGGTAGCGCACAGCACTGCAGCTGTGCGCCATTGTTGCTACACGGCTCACTGACACGGTCACGGAGGGTGCAGGGCGCTGCTGGGGGCGCCCTGGGCAGCAATATAAATACCTATTTGGCAAATAAATACATCACATATAGCCATTAAGGCTATATGTATGTATTTAACCCAGGCCAGTTTTCCTAATAACCGGGAGAAAAGCCCGCCGTGAAAGGGGCGGAGCTTATTCTCCTCAGCACTCAGCGCCATTTTCCTGACCAGCTCCGCTGGTGAGGAAGGCTCCCACTCTCCCCTGCACTACAGAAACAGGGTTAAAGAGAAGGGGGGCATAAATTGGCGATATAATTATATATTAAGAGCCCATATATAGAAACAACACCTTCTAGGGTTGTTATATACATTATGGCGCTTTTGGTGTGTGCTGGCAAACTCTCCCTCTGTCTCCCCAAAGGGCTAGTGGGTCCTGTCCTCTATCAGAGCATTCCCTGTATGTGTGTGCTGTAGGTCGGTACGTGTGTGTCGACATGTATGAGGAAAATGTTGGTGAGGAGACGGAGAAAATTGCCTGTAATGGTGATGTCACTCTCTAGGGAGTCGACACCAGAATGGATGGCTTACTTATGGAATTACGTGATAATGTCAACACGCTGCAAGCCGGTTGACGACATGAGACAGCCGGCGGACAAATTAGTATCGGTTCAGGCGTCTCAGACACCGTCAGGGGCTTGTAAAAACGCCCATTTACCTCAGTCGGTCGACAGACACTGACACGGACACTGACCCCAGTGTCGACGGTGAAGAAACAAACGTATTTTTCCTTTAGGGCCACAAGTTACATGTTAAGGGCAATGAAGGAGGTGTTACGTATTTCTGATACCACAAGTACCACAAATAAGGGTATTTTGTAGGGTGGGAATAAACTACTTGTAGTTTTGCCTGAATCAGATAAATTAAATGAAGTGTGTGATGATACGTGGGGTTCCTCCGACAGAAAGTTATGGGCGGTATACCCTTTTTCCCGCCAGTAGTAAGGGCGAGTTGGAAAACACACCTTAGGGTGGACAAGGCGCTCACACGCATATAAAAAACATGGCGTTACCGTTTCCAGATACGGCCGCCCTCAAGGAGCCAGCTGATAGGAAGCTGAAAAATATCATAACAGTATATAAACACATACTGGTGTTATACTACGACCAGCAATCGCCTCAGCCTGGATGTGCAGCGCTGAGGGGGCTTGGTCGGATTTCCTGACTGAAAATTTTGATACCCTTGACAGGGACAGGATTTTATTGTCTATAGAGCATTTTAGGGATGCATTTCTATATATGTGTGATGCGCAGAGGCATATTTGCATTCTGGCATCAAAGAGTAAATGTGATGTACATATCTGCCAGACGAAGACACGACAGTGGTCAGGTGAGGCAGATTCCAGACGGCATATGGAAGTATTGCCGTATAAAGGGGCGGTCCATTGGACCTGGTGGCCATGGCAACAGCTGAAAAATCCACCTTTTGTTACCCCGAGTCACATATTGGCAGAAAAGGACACAGTCTTTTCAGTCTCAGTCCTTTCGTCCCCATACGGGCAGGCGGGCGAAGGCCAGTCATATCTGCCCAGGGGGAGAGGAAAGGGAAGAAGACTGCAGCAAGCAGCTCATTCCCAGGAACAGAAGCTCCTCACGGCTTCTGCCAAGTCCGCAGCATAACGCTGGGGCCGTACAAGCGGACTCAGGTGCGGTAGGGGGTCATCTCAAGAGTTTCAGCAACACTCGCAAGGGAACTCCGGGATCCTACATGTAATATCCCAGGTGTACATTGGAAATTCGAGACGTCTCCCCCTCACACAATTCACAGGCTGTATTCCCAGCAGGTGATAATCAAAGTACCCTTCTTACAACAAGGAAGGGGGTAGTATTCCACACTATATTGTGGTACTGAAGCCAACCGGCTCGGTGAGATCTGAAATATTTGAACACTTACATACAAGCGTTCAAATCAAGATGGAGTCACTCGGAGCAGTGATAGCGAACCAGGAAGAAGGGGACGATATGATGTCACTGGATATCAGGGATGTTTACCTACAGGTCCAAATTTGCCCTTCTCACCAAGGGTACTTCAGGTTCCTGGTACAGAACTGTCACTATCAGTTCAGACGCTGCCGTTTGGATGGTCCACGGCGCCCCGGGTCTTTACCAAGGTAATGGCCGGAATGATGATTTTTCTTAAAAGAAACATGGACGCTTTCCTGATAAGGGCAAGGTCCAGAGAACAGTTGGAGGTCGGAGTAGCACTATCTTAAGTAGTTCTACGACAGCACGAGTGGATTCTAAATATTCCAAAATCGCAGCTTTTTCCGACGACACGTCTACTGTTCCTAGGGAAGATTCTGGACACAGTCCAGAAAAACGTGTTTCTCCCAGTGGAGAAAACCAGGGAGTTATCCGAGCTAATCGGGATCCTCCTAAAACCAGGAAAAGTGTCAGTGCATCATTGCACAAGAGTCCTGGTAAAAATGGTGGCTTATTACGAAGCAATTCCATTCGGCAGATTTCCCGCAAGAACTCTTCAGTGGGATCTGCTGGACAAATGGTCCGGATCGCATCCTCAGATGCATCAGCGGATAACCCTATATCCAAGGAAAAGGGTGTCTCTCCTGTGGTGATTACAGAGTGCTCATCTTCTAGAGGGCCGCAGATTCGGCATTCAGGATTGGATGCCGGTGACCACGGAGGCCAGCCTGAGAGGCTGGGGAACAGTCACACAGGGAAAAAATTTCCAGGGAAGTGTGATTAAGTCTGGAGAATTCTCTCCGCATAAATAAGCTTAGAGCAAATTTATAATGCTCTAAACTTAGCTAGACCTCTGCTTCAAGGTCAGCCGGTATTGATCCAGTGGGATAACATCACGGCAGTCGCCCACGTAAACAGAAGGGCGGCACAAGAAGCAGGAGGGCAGTGAAAACTGCAAGGATTTTTCGCTAGGCGGAAAATCATGTGATAGCACTGTCAGCAGTGTTCTTTCCGGGAGTGGACGACTGGGAAGCAGACTTCCTCAGCAGGCATGACCTCCACCCGGGAGAGTGGAAACTTCATAGGGAAGTTTTTCAACATGATTGTGGACCGTTGGCAAAGACCAAAGGTGGACATGATGGCGTCCCGCCCGAACAAAAACGGGACAGGTATTCCGCCAGGTCATGAGACCTTCAGGCGATAGCTGCGGATGTTCTGGTAACACCGTGGGTGTACCAGTCTGTGTATGTGTTCCCTCCTCTGTTTCTCATAACCAGGGTATTGAGAATTATAAGACATAGAGGAGTATGAACTATACTAGTGGCTCCGGATTGGCCAAGAGGGACTTGGTACCCGGAACTTCAAGAAATGCTCACAGAGGACTAAGGGCCTGGGGAGCTAAGAAGGGACTTGATTCAGCAAGTACCATGTCTATTCCAAGACTTACCGCGGCTGCGTTTGACGGCACGGCGGTTGAATGCCGGATCCTGAGGGGAAAAGGCATTCCATAAGAGGTCATACCTACCCTGGTCAAAGCCAGGAAGGAGGTGACCGCACAACGTCATCACCACATGTGGTGAAAATATGTTGCGTGGGTGAGGCCAGGAAGGCTCCACGACGGAAATTCAACTAGGTCGATTTCTACACTTCCTGAAAACAGGAGTGTTTTGGACCTCAAATTGGGGTTCATTAACATTTAAATTTCGGCCCTGTAGATTTTCTTCCAGAAAGAATTGACTTCAGTTCCTGAAGTCCAGATTGTAAAGGATGTATTGCATATACAGCTTTTTTGTGCCCCTAGGGGCACCGTGAGATCTCAACATAGTGTTGGGATTTCTTAAAATCATAGTGGTTTGAACCGCTCAAATCTGTGGATTTGAAATATCTCACATGGAAAGTGACCATGCTGTTGACAAATATCTCACATGGGAAGTGACCATGTTGTTAGCCCTGGCCTCGGCCAGGCGATTGTCAGAATGGGCGGCTTTGTCTTACAAAAGCCCATATTAAAATTTTCCATTTGAACAGGACAGAACTGGGACTCGTCTCCAGTTTCTTCATGAAGGGGTGTCAGCGTTTTCACCTGAAACAACCTCTTGTGGTGCCTGCGGCTACTAGGGACTTGGAGGACTCCAAGTTACTAGACGTGGTCAGGGCCCTAAAAATATATATATATATATATATATATATATATAGTTAGGACGGCTGGAGTCAGAAAGTCTGACTTGCTGTTTATACTGTATACACCCAACAAGCTGGGTGCTCATGCTTCTAAGCAGTCTATTGCACGCTGGATTTGTAGTACAATTCAGCTTGCACATTCTGTGGCAGGCCTGCCACAGACGAAATATGTAGATGCCCATTCCACAAGGAAGGTGGGCTCATCCTGGGCGGCTGCCCGAGGAGTCTCGGCATTACAACTTTGCCGAGCAGCTACGTGGTCAGGGGAGAACACGTTTGTAAAATTTTACAAATTTTGATACTCTGGCTAAGGAGGACCTGGAGTTCTCTCATTCGGTGCTGCAGAGTCATCCGCACTCTCCCGCCCGTTTGGGAGCTTTGGTATAATCCCCATGGTCCTGACGGAGTCCCCAGCATCCACTAGGACGTTAGAGAAAATAAGAATTTACTTACCGATAATTCTATTTCTCGTAGTCCGTAGTGGATGCTGGGCGCCCATCCCAAGTGCGGATTGTCTGCAAGGCTTGTACATAGTTATTGTTACAAAAATCGGGTTATTACTATTGTTGTGAGCCATCTTTTCGGAGGCTACTTCGTTTTGTTATCATACTGTTAACTGGGTTCAGATCACAAGTTGTACGGTGTGATTGGTGTGGCTGGTATGAGTCTTACCCGGGATTCAAGATCCTTCCTTATTGTGTACGCTCGTCCGGGCACAGTACCTAACTGAGGCTTGGAGGAGGGTCATAGGGGGAGGAGCCAGTACACACCATGTGACCTAAAAAGCTTTTTAGATGTGCCCTGTCTCCTGCGGAGCCCGCTATTCCCCATGGTCCTGACGGAGTCCCCAGCATCCACTACGGACTACGAGAAATAGAATTATCGGTAAGTAAATTCTTATTTTTATGAGGATATAGGGGTCTTAACATATCCAAATTGTAGTCATGATGTTGTCTTATTGCTAAATGTATTACACAATGTGACAGATATTACATATTCCATCTGACACTATAATATACAAAATATATACAAAAATTAATTTAATACTCAGCATGGACATACATAGCACTTGAATAATTCTATGATTATAGGAGGGAAAATCTAATAGCGAAGAGGGTAGGTAGAAGGACTGAAACAAAAAACAGGACATAATCATTCTTATTACAGAACATATACGTACCAATGTGATACTTCAAAAACAATTATTGTTGGATTTGCTGTTGGCAACCGGTATGTTGTGAAAATCAAGCCTACAATATTAAGGTTTGTACAAATAACCGTTTGTATTTGAATTTAGTAGCACCGATCTAACATACTACTTCTAATATAAAAGGAACCCATCGATTTTTAAATCAGAATATCATTCTATATCCAATTAATATTCAAAATTATATTACCCAGATTACTTTACTAACAAATAATATCCGTATCTATAATATAGAGTGTCATTTAGGGTTTAAATATACCTATTTCAGGGTCCTTATCATTTTGACAATACAGCCCATCCAAAATTCTTCTTAAAACACTTAATAAATATCTCTATAGCATCTATGGTACAGTTTAAGAAAAATGCATACTGGGCTAGAACTTCTATTATTATCTTAAATGCTTAAATCAAAGGCAATGTCCCCATATCGTGCAACAGCCATTATGGATAAGCCTGAATGTGATGGCAAGGGTAACTTACTTGTCAGCTCTGGAGTCACACACCCATACAGCAATAGTTCTTACTGGGAACTGAACTGACTTAAATACCTACTACACAGTGACATCACTTCCTGTGTCCTACTTTGATACTAATGTGCTGCATCTGTGGTTCGATTGAAATAATCTCTCCTCTAATGGTTTCTGTTGTTGCCAATTCTCTTTTTTTAGTGGGGATATTTTTTTTTTTTTTCATATAGTGCTCTATATTATTACTAATGTGATTGTGTGTATATTTACAGTTTTACACTGTTCCCTCTATAAGTAAATTGTTAATTTTTGTTTTTGTTTTTTACGTGAGCTATCAGTTAACTATCTACTTACGTTTATATAATTCTCCCATAGGCTAATGTGTATCAACCAGTTCCCGGGTTCCTCTATTTATAATTTTTTTTTTTTTTTTATTAAGGTAAGGTCTGACTTGCCATCACATTTATGCTTTACCATTTACATGGTAGGCCGTACAGCCATAATATGTGCAATTGTATACATCCTCTTATATCAGTCAGAAAAAATAGTAATAGATGATATTGATAATAATAAAATAATATAAAGGTCAAGCTTTTTTGTATCGACTATGACCAAACTGAGGCCTTATACCCCTATTATAAAAAAGACACAATATCGATGCCCTCATTAAGGCCATTAGGAACCAATGTATTAAGGGTATATATCCAAAACGTTTCTCTTTTCGATAATGCTAGATCTCTACTGCTCCCCCTTGGATCTATTAGTATATGTTCTAAAGCTGTGAACGAAAAGTTGTTTTTTTCAACTGTTGAACTGTATTTATCCATATAGTGTTTGGGTAAACTATGGGAAGTCATTTTGTTTTTATTGTTCCTCATATGCTCTTGGATTCTGATTTTTAAGTGTCTTTTAGTTTTTCCAATATATGCTAGTCCACAGTTACAAGTGATCCTATAGATTACATATTTAGTATTACAGTTAACCATTTGGTTTAACCTGTATATTCTGCCTGATGTAATTTCACAACTGAATTTTTTTCTTTCCATAAATTTGCAACAGATGCACTTCGAGCAGGGGAAACATCCTTTAGTTTTTTGTAGGATTCCCATTTTTTGTTCAGGCTCTTTCATCCTACTTGGGGCAATGATGTTCTTTAGGTTACTGGCCCTACGGAATACCAGTTCCGGTTTAGGAGGTAAAGACGGACCTAATATCGGGTCTTTCAACAATAGGCCCCAGTGCTGTTCCATTATTTTTCTTATAGTGTAGTTCTCATGGTTGAACTGGGTTATAAAGGGTCTGGATTTCTGAATTCTTTGGTTAGCTTGTTTGTTTTTTGGTTGAAGTATTGCCTCCCTTTCTCGTTCAGCTGCTTTTTTTCTTACATCTTCAATTAATTCTATTTTATATCCCCTTTCAATAAACCTGTTGGTCAGGATCAGGGATTGTTCCCAATAGTCGTTCAGAGTGCTGCAGTTGTGCCTAATTCTTAGGAACTGAGAAATATATGTACATAGCAAAGAATGAGTGGCACTCCAAGGATTTTTCAATAGGCACAGCTACAAGCTCTTAATGTCAGTCAACATTTCAGGTGTCTTTTATTAACACCTTTCGTCAGGATACAAATACAAAAAAACCTCTTACCTTAAATAACACCAGAAAGTGAAATGTGGTGCCAGCAACCCCCACACTTCCGGGAACGGACTGAATGACGTCACATGCAGCCCGGCCAGCAGTGCGGCGGGCGGGGGCGGAGCCTATTACCATTGGTGAACATACACCTAAACAAACAAGGGACTGCTTGTTACTATAAATGAGCAAGATGCTGGCACATACTAAAACAAAATCCATGCACATTACAGCTACATGAAAAGAGTTACTCTTAATGCAATGATGTTAGGATAATAGAAGATATGCAGCTACTCTTATATGATATTCACTAGAAACATTACTGTTATAGATATAAGCATGAGCTAAAAACCAAAATGCAAAGGGTATCACCCAATAAAGCAGCACAAATGTATCCACTACAAAGCACCACATGGACAACTTATTTGCACAGCACAGCATTAGTAAGAAAGCATATAGAATGGTTACTGCAAACATAATAGAGAAGTCCTGCAAATATCAAAGAAAGCAAAGCAAGGATAAATTTTCATTAAGCATTTTGGTTTTTAGCTCATGCTTATATCTATAACAGTCAATAATTACAATACGGGAACTAAGGCTATCAACAAATTGGCTAAACGTTATTGGCCCATAGTTAATACAGACCCATCCTTGGTATCGCTTCAAGGTTCAAAATTGATGATGGGGCACAGAAGAAATAAAAATCTGAAGGATTGGTTGGTCTACAATAACATCATGGCACCGACGGCACCAAATCCCACTTTTTGACAAAAAAGGCAGGAAGCTACAAATGCATCGGTTGCACGACTTGTAGGTACTTAGAGACGGGAAGTTATGTTCTACATCCATACTTCGGAAAGAAGATTGCCATCCATCACGTCCTTACCTGCACCACAAGATTTGTCGTATATTTATTATGTTGTCCGTGCAGTCTTGTATATATTGGAAAGACGTCTTGCACCTTTCGAGAGAGGATGACTCAACACAGATCAGCCATCCGCATGGCTCTCGAAGGGAAAACGATAGACCCGCCGGTGGCTAGACATTTTAAAGAGAAGAATCACCCACTATCCTCTTTGGTGTAAAAGCTGGTGGACTATGTACCTACATCCATCAGAGAAGGAGATAAAGATAAAAAACTGCTGCAGCTAGAGGCGAAGTGGATACACATGATGAATTTGGTCTCGCCCTATGGGTTGAATGAGACATTGTCTTTTTCCTGTTTCCTTTGATAGATTTTTACACTGACCTTTGTATGATCCTTAAGGTTATCTTTTTGCATTAACCAATTTTTTTCGTAACAGGTGCTTTTAGTCTGGTTCAGAGGTAATGAAATATAGTCTAATACATACTTTCGTTATCCATTTAGATTCTATGGGTTAATACTAGCCCTGGACATATATCTTTTTCATATATTGGTAGATATTTGGTTTAGACTATCTATTATTACATTGAACTGACTAGCACTGTTAGCCACATTGAGTCTGTCTTGATCTGACAGTCCGGCTTAGTAGTTATTATATATTATGTATCAATGCACTGTAGGCTCATGACTTTGTCATGATCCTTTTTATGTCATGTTTTTATCACTTTGTTGTTTCACATGCATTTTATATGTATTTGTATTATCACATTTCATTGGGCGGAGTGGATAGCTGCCCATCATCATTCACTGGACTCAGTTCTACAATAATTATTAACCCACAACACACTTTTATATCACAGGTTATTCCTGTTTTTTTGCAAGTCATCACTTGTTTTACAGGTATTTATGTACTTTTCGTATACATTGCTGTGAGGTTTGTTCATTTCCGTATACAGGTCTCCATGGCAACTACCCGGCGCATGGCATCTCCTGCTTGATGTCTAACAAATCGCTGCGTTCCATGGGCCGGCGCACGATACAGTCACGTGACATGAGGCAGTCACGCAGCCAGGACTGGTGACGCGGCCAGGGCAGCGTACTGCGCGGTGACGTCATCTGGAGGGGACTAGCGGCGACCGGAAGATGGGCCTGGCGTCCAGGACGGAGCACGCTATTTAAGGTATGTTTTGCGCCAGTTTGCTTATGTTCTTGAAAAAAGTCAAACACGACTAAAATGTTGAACACGGTGACGCTGTCCGTCTGATTATTCTTATTTTAAGTCTTGTGAGTGCCGCCTAATAATGCCTGTATCTTATGGAGTCTTTCTGGATTCACAGAGGGCACCCGAGCCAATACGCATGGGGTCAGTAATGAGAGTGCTGACTCATTTATATATATCTATATATATATATATAGATATATATACACTGCTCAAACAAATAAAGGGAACACTTAAACAACACAATGTAACTCCAAGTCAGTCACACTTCTGTGAAATCAAACTGTCCACTTAGGAAGCAACACTGATTGACAATCAATTTCACATGCTGTTGTGCAAATGGAATAGACAACAGGTGGAAATTATAGGCAATTAGCAAGACACCCCCAATAAAAGAGTTGTTCTGCAGGTGGTGACCACAGACCACTTCTCAGCTCCTATGCTTTCTGGCTGATGTTTTGGTCACTTTTGAAAGCTGGCGGTGCTTTCACTCTAGTGGTAGCATGAGACGGAGTCTACAACCCACACAAATGGCTCAGGTAGTGTAGCTCATCCAGGATGGCACATCAATGCGAGCTGTGGCAAGAAGGTTTGCTGTGTCTGTCAGCGTAGTGTCCAGAGCATGGAGGCGCTACCAGGAGACAGGCCAGTACATCAGGAGACGTGGAGGAGGGCAACAACCCAGCAGCAGGACCGCTATCTCCGCCTTTGTGCAAGGAGGAACAGGAGGAGCACTGCCAGAGCCCTGCAAAATGACCTCCAGCAAGCCACAAATGGGCATGTGTCTACTCAAACGATCAGAAACAGACTCCATGAGGGTGGTATGAGAGCCCGACGTCCACTGGTGGGGGTTGTGCTTACAGACCAACACCGTGCAGGATGTTTGGCATTTGCCAGAGAACACCAAGATTGGCATATTCGCCACTGGCGCCCTGTGCTCTTCACAGATGAAAGCAGGTTCTCACTTAGCACATGTGACAGAGTCTGGAGACGCCAAGGCAGTGGGTCAGTAATGGTGTGGGGTGGCATTTCTTTAGGGGGCCGCACAGCCCTCCATGTGCTCGCCAGAGGTAGCCTGACTGCCATTAGGTACCGAGATGAGATCCTCAGACCCCTTGTGAGACCATATGCTGGTGTGGTTGTCCTGGGTTCCTCCTAATGCAAGACAATGCTAGAACTCATGTGGCTGGAGTGTGTCAGCAGTTCCTGCAAGACGAAGGCATTGATGCTATGGACTGGCCCACCCGTTCCCCAGACCTGAATCCAATTGAGCACATCTGGGACATCATGTCTTGCTCCATCCACCAACGCCACGTTGCACCACAGACGGTCCAGGAGTTGGCGGATGATTTAGTCCAGGTCTAGGAGGAGATCCCTCAGGAGACCATCCGCCACCTCATCAGGAGCATGCCCAGGCATTGTAGGGAAATCATACAGGCACTTGGAGGCCACACACACTACTGAGCCTCATTTTGACTTGTTTTAAGGACATTACATCAAAGTTGGATCAGCCTGTAGTGTGTTTTTCCACTTTAATTTTGAGTGTGACTCCAAATCCAGACCTCCATGGGTTAATAAATTTGATTTCCATTGATAATTTTTGTGTGATTTTGTTGTCAGCACAGTCAACTATGTAAAGAACAAAGTATTTAATAAGAATATTTCATTCAGATCTAGGATGTGTTATTTTAGTGTTCCCTTTATTTTTTTGAGCAGTGTGTATATATATATATATATATATAAAATATATGTCACCTAGCAGAGGCTTTACGTACTGTCCTCCCTTTGGCAGTGGCTCTCCTGGAGACTTGCCCAGCAGTCAGTCACTATTGTTAACGCCAGTGTCCCAACGCACCGCATTACAGGGAAAAAGATGCACTCAAACTGCAGCTCCCAGCAGGCCTTAGCGCCGGAATGCTTTGGTGCTAAGGGCTGCTGGGAGCTGTAGTTTATTTAGTGCGTGTACTTCCCTGTAATGCGGCGCTTTGGGATACCGGCGCTAACAATAGTGACTGGCTGGCAGAACTGACTGACTCGCTGAATCAATGTAAAAGGTGAGAGTGCTGTGCAGTGTCAGGGACACTACACACCCACTGCACTGCACAGAACTGTCACCTTTTACGTTGGGCCTAATTCAGACCTGATCGTAGCGCTGCAAAATTTTGCAGGGTTATGATCAGGCACACTGACATGCGGGGGGGCTAGTCACACAGGGCTAGTCGCACAGTGGCGATGCTTTTGTACTTCATGAGTAGCTCCTGGCCGGCGCAGCTTTTGCATGGTGGCCGGGAGCTACTCGTCGATGTCCGGGTCGCAGTGGCTGTGTGTGAGGTCACACAGCCGCTGCGGCCCGCACAGTCCAGCCACGCCTGAATGACGGCAAAACACCGCCGCGCCGCCCTCTCCCGCCCAGCGAACGCCTCTGCCTGTCAATCAGGCAGAGGCGATCTCTAAGCAACGACAGCTGTCCGCCATGATCGTTGCGCTGCGATGAACGGCAGCGTGTGATCAGGCCAGAATGACCCCCATTGATTCAACATCCAGACATTACCCTCCGTGATATCACCCACTCTATCTGTTACATTAGCCTTCTCCGGGCTTCCAGGCTGGCAGTCCAGGTGATGTGTTATGGAGTCAGGGACTCTGGGGATCTGGGAGCAGCTGTGGCGGGGAGGCACTTCTGTGACATCACGCACAAAGGAGGCTCCAAGGCTCAGAGAGTATGCGGCACAGGGAGGGCTATGAAAGCCTTCCGCTGCGCCGCTTTCATACACATCTATGCCGGTGGCCGCAGCAGCTTTTGTTCCACCTGCGCTGCAGCTAGGAAGTGGGGATTATTGATGCCGGAGGGGGCAGGTGGACTAGCAGCAGGACATAGGATGCTGCAGTAAAAGGATTTTCTGTTTTCCCCCTATCTACAGCGCAGAGACTTGCTGCAGATGCAGTGGCATACCCTCCAACTGTATCTTTTTGGCAGGTACAGTACCTTTTTTTTATGGTCTGTACCGATTTTTGGCTCTCCAAACGTCCATTGAAAATATAGGAAAAGGGGCGTGGCCACACCATTTTACCCTTGGCCATGCCCCCTTTTCGAATTTGTAGCGATTTTTATGTGTGAATTGTTGGAGGGTATGGTGCTGCAGATGCAGTGGGCCTATTTTGGAGTGTGGACCTGGAGCTGCAGCTCCATCAGATTTTGGGATGTGGCTTATGGACAGTCAATTGGGCGACACCATAGGGTTGACAGGGTCAAAAGGTTGACAGGGTCGACACGTTCTTTAGGGGTTTTGTTCATGCTTTTACAACTTTTGCCTTATTTACTATCCATGTCACAAACCATAACCCTTAGCAACCTTGTGGCAAGCAAAGCGAGCCTGCGAGGGGATGCATTTCAACAAATTTGGGTAAAAAACAATGTAAAACACAAAATAACACAATTTTTTTTCTGTTGACCTTTTGACCTTATCAACCTTTTGATCCTGTTAACCTTTTGACTGTTGACCCTATGGTGTAGACCTAATTGCTTTCTACCATTATAATATCTAGCTTATGTACCATACCCAATGATTTCAGCATTTTGATTTATAAAAAATCTATTAAAATGTTTAACCCATTATGTTCTAAAATTTACCACCTCCACCTTGTCCCTCTTCCTCCGGCGATATGTTACTGCTGAGACTGCTCGGCTTGTCAGTGCAGTAGCAGGCAACCGCCTGCATACCACCCCCACCTCGTCCCCCCTCTCTGGCGGTATGTTATTGCTGGGACTGCTTGGCTTATCAGTGCAGTGGTGGACGGCCACCCACATACCACCTCCATCTGATATCCCCCCATCTGGTGGTACTTTATTGCTAGCACTGCCCGATTTGTTACTGCAGCAGAAGCCGCCTGCATATCGGTATGGGTCGTTGGGTCGACACATCTTAGGGCGACAGTCATTAGGTCGACCACTATTGGTCGACATGCATTAGGTCGACAGGGTCACTAGGTCGATATGTCATTAGGTCGACATGTACTAGGTCAAAAAGTTGACGAGTTTTTTTTTACTTTTTTTGGTGTTGTTTTCTTTCGTAAAGTGACCGGGAACCCCAGTTAGTGCACCGTGTCCCCTAGCATGGCGAGCGAGCTTCGGGCAAGGATTACTATTCCCAATCGTAGCCCACGTGGATCATAAAGTATGAAAAAGTCCAAAAAATTTAAAAAATAGTGAAAAACTCATGTCGACCGTTTGACCTGTCGACCTAATACATGTTGACCTAATGACCATGTCGGCCTAGTGACCCTGTCGACCTAATGCATGTTGACCAATAGTGGTCGACCAAAAGACTGTCGACCTAAGTGGTGTCGACCTAATGACCGTATCCCCTGCATACCACCCCCACCAGCATGTTTATGCCGTGACTGCAGCTGCAGAACCCCCCTGCGCCGGTACCTTAATGCTCGGGCTGCCCAGCTGCAGAGATCGGTCTGCAGCCACAGGCCCCCTCTCCCCTCTGCTGCCAGCACCTTTTCCCCCCAGGGCTGCCTGGCTGCAGAGATTGCGCTGCAGCTACGGCACCCCTCCCACCTCTACTGCACAAGCTGCTGTGTAAATGGTAGCTTGTGCAGAGATTCAGAGGTTGTTCACCATCTCAGGATGGTGAACAGTTTCACATTCAAACTCCTTGATGAATGTCACAATTTCTGTATCCCATGGGGAGTGTAGAAATTGTGACATTTTAAGGATGATAAATATGCCCCTAAGTCAGTGTACCATGTCTAACTAAATCATATGTTTTACACTGAAAATCACTTTGATCTTGCAAATCTAACTCGTGGAGAACAACACTATGGGGGTTATTCCGAGTTGATCGCTAGCTGCATTTGTTCGCAGCGCAGCGATCAGGCTAAAAAACGGCAGTTCTGCGCGACGTACGGGTACAACAAACAATGTATTTTCACACAGGGTTTAGGGAAGCATTTCAGTCGCACTGGCTGCCGCAGAGTGATTGACATGAAGTGGGCACTTCTGGGTGTCAACTGACCGTTTTCAGGGAGTGTTCGGAAAAAACGCAGGCGTGCCAGGGCGAACGCATGGCGGGTTTGTGACGTCAAATCCGGAACTGAATGGTCTGCAGTGATCGCAAGCGCTGAGTAGGTTTTGAGCTACTCTGAAACTGCACAAATTTTTTTTGCTGGCTCTGCGATCCATTCGTTCCCACTTCTGCTCAGCTAAAATACACTCCCAGTGGGCGGTGGCATAGCGTTTGCACGGCTGCTAAAAACTGCTAGCGAGTGATCAACTCGGAATGACCCCCTATATTCTGTTTGTTAACATTTACATGGCTCCTAACTTATCCTGATGTCAAACATCAACACATGAAATGGTATTAAATGTATTCTATACATTTATTCAGAATGTGGTCACGACAGATTTGCTGGATGAGTTGTTGGTTAACCAGAGGGTTTGGCTTACAAATAACTAGGAAAACAGGATTTTAATACCTACCGGTAAATACTTTTCTCCTAGTCCGTAGAGGATGCTGGGGTCCACTTCAGTACCATGGGGTATAGATGGTTCCGCAGGAGCCATGGGCACTTTAAGACTTTTTCAGAGTGTGAACTGGCTCCTCCCTCTATGCCCCTCCTCCAGACCTCAGTATAGGAACTGTGCCCAGGGAGATGGACATTTCGAGGAAAGGATTTACTTTTAAGTTAATGGTGAGATTCATACCAGCTCACACTTCAACCATGCCGCACAACATGGCATTCAAAATAACACATGCCAACGAGCATGAACTATTGCAGCAACATGCCGAAATAAATTTTAACATAACACTTGTGTAACTACAACGAAATAACAACTGCAGGTGAAGTACGCACTGGGTTGGGTGCCCAGCATCCTCTACGGACTAGGAGAAAAGGATTTACCGGTAGGTATTAAAATCCTGTTTTCTCATACGTCCTAGAGGATGCTGGGGTCCACTTCAGTACCATGGGGTTATACCAAAGCTCCAGTACGGGCGGGAGAGTGCGGATGACCCTGCAGCACCGATTGACCAAACTTTAGGTCCTCATCGGCCAAGGTGTTAAACTTGTAAAACTTAGCAAACGTGTTTGTACCTGACCAAGTAGCTGCTCGGCAAAGTTGTAAAGCCGACACACCCCCGGGCAGCCGCCCAGGATGAGCCCACCTTTCTAGTAGAATGGGCTTTTACCGAAGTCGGTGACAGCAATCCTGCCGTGGAATGAGCGTGCTGAATCGTACCTTTGATCCAGCGCGCAATAGTCTGCTTAGAAGCAGGACACCCAATCTTGTTGGGAGCATACAGTACAAACAGAGCCTCTGCTTTCCGTATCCGAGCTGTTCTTGTGACATAAATTTTCAAAGCTCTGACCACATCCAGAGACTTTGACGCAGCGAAGGTGTCAGTAGCCACTGGCACCACAATAGGTTGGGTTATATGGAAAGAAGAAGTCACCTTAGGCAGAAATTGCTGATGAGTTCTTACTGTAACTCAGCCCTATCTTCATGGAAGATCAAGTAACGGCTCTTGTAAGACAAGGCCCCTAACTCAGACACCCTTCTTGCGGATGCCAAGGCCAACAGCATGACCACTTTCCAATTGAGAAACTTCAATTCTATCTCCTGGAGAGGTTCAAACCAATCCAATTGAAGGAACTGCAACACTACGTTAAGATCCCATGGTGCCACAGGAGGCACAAATGGAGGTTGGATGTGCAGAACCCCCTTCACGAAGGTCTGAACTTCTGGAAGGGAGGCCAATTGTTTCTGAAAGAAAACTGACAATGCCAAAATCTGGACCTTGGTTGACCCCAATCATAGGCCCGCATCCACACCCGCCTGGAGAAAATGGAGAAAACGTCCTAACTGAAACTCTTCCGTTGGAGCTTTCTTAGATTCACACCAAGGCACATATTTTCTCCAAATACGGTGGTAATGTTTAGATGTTACCCCTTTCCTGGCCTGAATCAGAGTGGGAATGACTTCTTTGGGAATACCCTTTCGGGCTAGGATCCGGCGTTCAACAGCCATGCCGTCAAACGTAGCCACGGTAAGTCTTGATATACGCACGGCCCCTGCTGGAGCAGGTCCTCCCAAAGAGGAAGAGGCCGAGGATCTTCTATGAGCAACTACTGAAGATCTGGATACCAAGCTCTCCTTGGCCAGTCCAGGACAACGAGGATCGCTCGAACCCTTGTTCTTCTTATGATCTTGAGAACTTTTGGTATTAGTGGAAGTGGAGGGATGACATACACCGACTGAAACACCCACTGGGTCACTAGTGCATCCACTGCTATTGCTTGAGGGTCTCTCGACCTGGAACAATATCTCTGAAGCTTCTTGTTGAGACGAGATGCCATCATGCCTACTTGAGGAACTCCCCAAAGACCTGTCACCTCTGCGAAGACTTCTTGGTGGAGGCCCCATTCTCCTGGATGGAGATCATTTCTGCTGAGGAAGTCCGCTTCCCAGTTGTCCACTCCTGGAATGAAAATTGCAGACAGAGCTCTTGCATGTCTTTCTGCCCAGAGGAGGATCTTTGTCACCTCTGCCATCGCCGTTCTGCTTTTCGTTCCGCCCTGACGGTTTATGTACGCGACTGCTGTTACATTGTCCGACTGGATCTGTACGGGTTGATCTTGAAGAAGATGTACCGCTTGTAGAAGGCCATTATAAATGGCTCTCAACTCCAGAACATTTATGTGAAGGCAAGCTTCTTGACTTGACCATCTTCCTTGGAAGCTTCCCCCTGTGTGACTGCTCCCCAGCCTCGGAGACTTGCATCCGTGGTTACTAGGACCCAGTCCTGAATCCCGAACCTGCGTCCCTCTAGTAGGTGAGAACTGTGTAGCAACCAAAGGAGCGAAATTCTGGCTTTGGATGACAGGATTATCCTCTGGTGCATGTGTAGGTGGGATCCGGACCACTTGTCCAACAGGTCCCACTGGAATACTCTGGCATGGAATCGGCCAAACTGTATGGCCTCGTAGGCCGCTACCATCTTTCCCAACAACCGAATGCATTGATGAATCGACACTTTTGTTGGTTTCAGAATTTGTTTGACCATTCTCTGGATTTCCAGAGCCTTTTCTACTGGAAGAAATACCCTCTGTACTTCTGTGTCCACTATCATCCCCAGAAAAGACAATCTTGTCATCGGTTCCAACTGTGACTTTGTGTAATTTATGATCCAACTGTGCTGTTGAAGTACTGTCAGGGAGAGTGCAATGTTCTGCACCAACCTTTCCCTGGACCTCGCTTTTATCAGGAGATCGTCCAGGTAAGGAATTATATTGACTCCATTCTGTCGAAGGAGGACCATCATCTCCGCCATCACCTTGGTGAACACCCTCGGTGCCGTGGAGAGCCAAACGGCGTCTGAAATTTGTAATGACAACCCTGTATCGCGAATCTCAGATAAGCTTGATGTGGAGGATAAATGGGAACATGTAAGTAGTCATCTTTTATGTCCACTGACACCATGAAGTCCCCTTCCTCCAGACTGGAAATCACTGCCCTCAGAGATTCCATCTTGAACTTGAACCTTTGCAGGTAGAGATTCAGAGTTTTCAGGTTTAGAATCGGTCTGACCGAGCCGTCCGGCTTCGGAACTACGAATAGGCTTGAATAAAACCCTTCTCCTTGTTGTAACAAGGGAACCAGGACAATAACTTGATCCTGACAAAATTTTTGTATTGCTGCCGCTATCACTTCCCTGTCTGGGATAGAAGCCGGTAAGGCTGATTTGAAAAATCGGCATGGGGGAATGTCTTGAAACTCCAGTTTGTACCCGTGGGACACTATTTGTAAGACCTACGGGTCCAGGCCTGATTGAACCCAGACCTGACTGAAAAGTTTCAGACGTGCCCCCACCTGAGCGGACTCCCGCAAGGGAGTCCCAGCGTCATGCGGCAGATTTGGCAGAAGCAGAAGTTGATTTCTGCTCCTGTGATCCTGTAGACGCTGCAGACTTTTTTCCTTTTCCCCTTCCTTTACCCGCAAAGAAAGGGGAACCTTTACCCTTTTTGTATTTATTGGGCCAAAAACGACTGCATCTGAGAATGATGTGTCTTTTTCGCCGGCGCAGGAGCATTAGGCAAGAATGACGACTTATACAAATAAATTCAGTGTGGAGCCGCACTAGTCTAAGCAATCTAAACGTAATATAGAGGTGGCATCAAAAGAAAAAAAACAATATATATGCAGTTGAAAAAAATGGGAATCTGAAACTGCTAATGATTGGCGGTGCTCCCAGGAATTTTGTAGACTAGACTACAATTGAAAAGGAGAGAAAAGACAAAAAACCCTTGTTTGGACAAAAGGAGAGAATTATCATAAACGAGTGCTCCCAAACAAGGGTTTTTTGTCTTTTCTCTCCTTTTCAAGAATGACGACTTACCTGCGGTAGCCGCAGAGACTAACGCATCCAGCCCATCTCCCAACAAGGCCTCACCCTTATACGGGAGAGCATCCATATTCCTTTTGGAATCTGCGTCAGCATTCCATTGGCGAATCCATAATGCCCTCCATGCTGAGACTTCCATGGTTGCGGCTCTTGATCCTAAGAGACCAATATCTGTCATGGCCTCTAGCATGTATGCAGCAGCGTCTTTGATATGACCTAACGTTAGGAGTATCTCGTCTCTATCTATTGTGTCAATGTCTGATGACAAGTTTTCTGACCACTTTTCAATAGCACTACTCACCCATGCACAGGCAATGGTAGGCATGAGTAGTGTCCCTTTGGCCACATAAATAGATTTCAACGTATTCTCCAACTTGCGGTCTGTCAGCTCTTTCAGTGAAGCCGTCCCAGGCGCAGGGAGAATCACCTTTTTTGTTAACCGTGACAGGGCACTGTCTAAAATGGGGGGGTGACTCCCACCTTTTCCTGTCCTCTGCCGGGAAAGGGTAAGCTACCTGCATTCTTTTGGGAATCTGAAATTTCTTTTCAGGATTTGTCCAGACTCCCTCAAAGAGACTGTTCAGCTCATGAGATGGAGGAAAAGTTACATTAATTTTCTTTTCTTTACAAAAGTAAGCCTTCTCCTGTGGTAAAGGAGGGGCCTCGGTAACTTCTAACACCTCCTTTATAGCAACAATCATATATTGAATGTTTTTTGCTAACTTTGGATCTATTCCCCTGCAATCACTAGTGTTGATACAGGAATCAGAGTCCGTGTTGGTATCAGTCTGTACAACTTGTGTAAATTACCTTTTATGTGACCTAGAGGGGTCCCCTGTGGATGAAAAGGCAGAACTATTAAAAATCACGTCTTCCACGGATTTTCTCCAGTTTTCTGCATGAGACTCAGACTTATCCAATCTCTTACTGATATGATTCACACTAACACGTAATTCTTTCACCCATTCAGGCTCGTGGTGTGCCGGCAGCGCCACCACATTACAACTCTGTGTCCCTAAAATGACTCCCTCAGGGGAAGAGCTCCCTGCCTCAGACCTGCCACACACGTGCACAATCACACCACAGACACTCTGGGGTTTAATGGGGACAGACCCACAGTAAAGTCTGTCAGAAGGACACAGAAAGGAATTGCCAGTTCACAACTCAGCGCCAAAAGAAAAAATACCTGTGTCGCGTACCTTGTACACAGAGACAAAAATCCCCATGTCGCGTACTTTGGGGGTCATTCCGAGTTGTTCGCTCGCAAGCGGATTTTAGCAGATTTGCTCATGCTAAGCCGCCGCCTACTGGGAGTGAATCTTAGCATCTTAAAATTGCGAACGATGTATTTGCAATATTGCGATTACACACCTCGTAGCAGTTTCTGAGTAGCTCCAGACTTACTCGGCATCTGCGATCATTTCACTGCTTGTCATTCCTGGTTTGACGTCACAAACACACCCAGCGTTCGCCCAGACACTCCTCCGTTTCTCCGACCACTCCTGCGTTTTTTCCGGAAACGGTAGCGTTTTTCCCACACGCCCATAAAACGGCCTGTTTCCGCCCAGTAACACTTATTTCCTGTCAATCACATTACGATCGCCAGAACGATGAAAAAGCCGTGAGTAAAAATCCTAACTGCATAGCAAATTTACTTGGCGCAGTCGCAGTGCGGACATTGCGCATGCGCATTAAGCGGAAATTCGCTGCGATGCGAAGATTTTTACCGAGCGAACAACTCGGAATGACCCCCTTTGTACACAGAGACAAAATCCCTGTGTCGCGTACTTTGTACACAGCGATATTCAAGCGCTTTCTATTTCGAATAATAGGTTTTAGCACCGAATATTACACTCCCCCACCTTTTTTGCACCCTGATTCAGAAGTGGGGAGGAGTATCAGCGTTTCTTGCCCTGCAGCTGCTGGGAGAAAATGGCGCTGAGCACTGTGCTGGCTGCCTGAGGAAGAAGCCCCGCCCCCTGCAATGGTGCGTTTTTCCTCAGCTTTAGAATAGATATTTATACTGGCGGGGGTGTAGGACAGTGTAAATACAAAGTATGCTACCTTTTGCCAGTGAGAGTAGTTTTCATGCTGCCCAGGCGCCTCCCCCATCCCCCCCTCCACGCTCTGCACCCTGCTGTGCACTGTGTTATTGATAGCATGTTCCCTCTCTGTAGATCTCTTGTAATAATACTCACGCGTCTTCTGACTTCTGGCTCTGTTAGGGGGGTGACGGCGTGCTGTGGGTGTGAGCGCGTAGCCGCAGCTAGTGTTCAGTACCCTTCAGGAGCTAATGGTGTCCTGTCAGCAAGAAGCAGAGCCATGAAACTCTTTAGGAAGTTGGTTCCTACTTCTTCCCCCTAAGTCCCACGAAGCAGGGAGACTGTTGCCAGCAGTCTCCCTGAAAATAAAAAACCTAACATCAAGTCTCTCAGTGACACTCAGTAGAGCTCCACTGGAGTGCGACCAGTCTGCCTGGGCACATTTTCTAAACTGAGGTCTGGAGGAGGGGCATAGAGGGAGGAGCCAGTTCACAAAGTGCCCATGGCTCCTGCGGAACCGTCTATACCCCATGGTACTGAAGTGGACGCCAGCATCCTCTAGGACGTATGAGAAATTAAGGATTCTGTTGCAGCTGCTCCTGCTGCAGATACACAGTTTTTCAAGCACCGCCTCAAATATGACAACAGTCAGAAAACACCTGTAATGAATCAACAAAATATGACATTGCTAATAGACAAGTGCCACACATCACAAAAAGAAAGAATGCTATCCTGAATAAAGAAGCAATGGCAAGATTGCATTAATGGATTTATGCCAGGAGTACAGAAAAGTAGGTCAAGATGTGGCAACAGTCATAGGCGTGCGCACGGGGGGAGCCTGGTGCGCACAGGCACCCCCTAATGTTCGGCACCCCCACACGCCACGCCTGTTGCAACACAGTAATGATTGCCCCAGCCTGATGGTGTGTTATCAGATGCCGCTGAGCCCAGCTCATTCCTGCCACTGTGCCGCCGCACACTGCCCGGTCAGGAGCGCAGTATGTGCTGTACTGTGTATACTTTACTATCCGGCGGCATGGGGGGAGACTGACGTCCGCCTCGCGATGTGACATGATGATGTCACACACCGTGCCCAGCCGACCCGGCATGGTAACTCACACAGCGGGAGGGAGAGCGCAGAAGAGTACACATGGATGCGGCGCTGCTGCCAGACCTCCTCTCTCTGGGGAGAAAGGCTGCCCATTTTCCGTCAGCCTGCCACTTACAAATATGACTGCACTGGTCCTGGAGGAGGACTACTGGACATGATTAGCCACAGCAGCTCCTCCTCCCATGGGCCTTTGCGGAGTCACTTGACTCCGGCTAGTCAGCCAGCCGCCCGCCCGCCGACACCACCCACCTACCACAAAGCATCAACAAGTGCAGGACAGAGACATATTAATATCTTAAAAAGTAAGTTTGTGTGTTTGTATAGATTATATATATATGTATATATATATATACACACACACACACACACACACACACACACACACACATAGCTATATACATACATATCTTCATGTGGCAGCAGCATGCTTGATTAAAACAGGACACAGTCTCCTAGAGTGGTCAACGTTTCAATGATACAATCGTGTTCGTCATGATGTTGACCGTCACCTTATGGGGCGCTGTGTATATAATAAAGTATAGAGTATATATATAAATATATATGTATATCAAATTTTCCCATGTGGGGACAATGTGTTTGACGTTTTTCCCGTGTGGCGGCAATGTGACATTTTTCCTGTGTGGCAGCAATGTGTTTGAATTTTTTTCTGGGTGGCAGCAATGTGTTTGATACCCAACTCTGTCTCCTTGATTGGGTATGCTGTGCATCCAACTGCTTCTATTGTTTATATTATCCATAGGACTGGCATCAGAGCATTTCATGGTTATTGGTGCAGTATGAGCATAATGTGAATTTGGCTCATACTGTGTGGAGTAATGTGAATTTCGGCTCATACTGTGTGGCGTAATGTGAATTTGGTTCATATTCTGTGGCATAATGTAAATTTCAGCTCATACCGTGTGGCATAATATGAATTTGGCTCATACCGTGTGGCGTAATGTGAATTTCCACTCCTACTGTGTGATGTAATGTGAATTTCAGCTCATACTGTGTGGCGTAATGTGAATTTTGACTTATACTGTGTGGGATAATGAGAATTTCGGCTCATACTGTGTGGCATAAAGTGAATTTCGGCTCATACTGTGTGGTATAAAGTGAATTTCGGCTCATACTGTGTGGCGTAATGTGCATTTGGCTCATACTGTGTGGCATAATGGGAATTTCAGCTCATACTGTGTGGCATAATGTGAATTTCGACTCCTACTGTGTAATGTAATGTGAATTTCGGCTCATACTGTGAGGCATCATCTGAATTTTGGCTCATACTGTGTGGTGTGATGTGAATAAGGGGCTCCACTGTCATTAGCTAGTGAGCATGGGGACATGTGTGACAAATGCTGGTGTCCTGCGGAGGAGGGGTTCCTACTGGCATAGAAATAGGCCAATGTGGCTCTGATAGCACATATGTAATTTTAAACCTTACTTGTGTTATATTAAATCTCAAATGTTCGGGCCCCCTAAATCTCCCATTTTTTGCAGTGTGGCCCATTCAAAATCAGTGTGTATGTGCTGGGGGTGCAAGGGGTGGGGTTTTTGTGTGGTGGGGCAGGGGAATGCATATGCACCTAGGCCCACCACTCTCTAGTTCTGCCACTGGGTCAGGGATAGGTTGGGGAAGTGTAAGCAGCGAGAAGGTGTAGCGGCAGCTAGGACACCCCATTATGTTTCTTTTATTTCTCTGGGGTGTTACAGTATATCTACTTTAATATTAGGAACTAGGGAGAAATTATATTAAGCTATGTGATTTTACTGAGAAAGTGTAAAATTATGCTAGACACTGCCAAAAGGCAGTGATAGACATGCCCAAAATGCGGTGCTAGACACGCCCCTGAGGCGGTGCACCCCCTAATAAAACTAGCTGCGCACTCCTATGGCAACAGTTCATGGTGTTGCCCATGCTTTACAGCAGGCTGGCTGAGGATGTAGAGGGGGCAGGCTTGGCTAGGGGGTGAAATCAAGTGGGCCCATACGTGGGAATGGTTGATTTGTGGTGGAGGTTCTCAATAAGCTAACCAAGTCTTTGGTTTTGAAGATAGTTCTCTCACATCCTGGCTTCAGAATCCCTCTCCAGGAACTTCATCAACCGATCCAGGTGTTTGTTGGTGCCTTCCAGTGCCAACCTGATGGCTGTGATGTTTTCTTCCATGGTGGAACTAGAGGAGGAGGGCTGAGAGTTAGGATGGGAATCCTAACTCAGGACCTCCTGTTGTGTTCCTTGAGAGGTCAGATTGTTCTCTAAATGAAACATTTATATAAAATTAATATATCATAAAAAAATTATAAAAATATAATCATCTATTTTGAATCAACATACATATATATGACCATAGACATATTAATAAATTAACACATACATTTTTAAGTATCTAAATTATTGTCTTTGGACCTGAATCAGATGTGGAAGCAATGAAAAAAATGCACATACCTTTGTATATTGGGGGTCATTCCGAGTTGATCGCTATCTGCCGTTGTTCGCAGTGTAGCGATCAGGCTAAAAATCGGCATTTCTGCGCATGCGTACGAGATGCAGTGCGCACGCGCGACGTACTTTCACAAAAAACTATGCAGTTTCACACAAGGTCGAGCGACGCTTTTCAGTCAGTCACTCTGTTGATCGGTGAGTGATTGACAGGAAGTGGGTGTTTCTGGGTGGTAACTGGCCGTTTTCCGGGAGTGTGCTAAAAAACGCAGGCGTGTCAGCTAAAAACGCAGGCGTGCCTGGGGAAACGGGGGAGTGGCTGAGTGGCTGGCCGAACGCAGGGCATGTTTGTGACGTCAAAGCAGGAACTAAATAGACTGAAGTGATCGCAAGGAAGGAGTAGGTCTGCAGCCACTCTGAAACTGCTTGAAAAAATTTCAGCACTGTTCTGCTAACCTTTCGGTCGCACTTCTGCTAAGCTAAGATACACTCCCAGAGGGTGGCGGCCTAGCGTTTGCACTGCTGCTAAAAGCAGCTAGCGAGCGATCAACTCGGAATGAGGGCCAATGTACAAACCATGTAACACGGGACAGAAAATAATTTTTATGTTAAATGGTAAAGGGGGGTACTCACGGGAGAGATGTGTGCTAAGCGATCTTAACACAGACCGCTCAGCACACATCTCTCACCCCGCTCAGCACAGCGCGATGTGCTGAGCGAGGGGGAAAGCCGACGGGGGGCCGCTCACTTCACACAACGGTGAAGTGAGCGACCCGCTAGATTGAGCCTGCATGCAGCTCAATCTAGCACCGGCGATAGCGATGCGCGGCCCTATCGCTGGAGGGCATACACACGGCAGATCCGTGCTTAAAATCTAAGCAATCTAGCAAGATTGCTTAGATTTTAAGCACGGATCTCTCCGTGTGTACCCCCCTTAAGTCTCTGTATTTACTTATACTAATAAGGGCCTTTGCTACTTACATTGTCTTTAAATTCTAATTAACTGATCCAAGATTTGGGGAATTCATGGTAGGTGCAGCCACTTCCAGTGGAGGATTACCCACTCTCACTCTTGCCCCCACTTCCAATTGGCCAACGAGGAATCTTTCTTCTAGTGACCCCATTAAAGCTTCATCTTGTGGGGTCAATGCCAAAGACTGAGGCAGAAACACTCCTCTACCACTCGCCATTGCAAGCTCTGCCCACCTCCTTAAGTTTGTCCTCAGTCTGCTGCAAAGGTCACTCCATCTGAAATGACAAGTATACATATTTTATTTGTTGTTGTTTTTTTACAATTTAAACAATAGGCCACTTACAAATCACTACACTGCAACCCTATATTAGCAGTTTACAATATAAGCTGATTTATTAATAAAAGCTTACCTTCTCTGGATATATTTGGTTCATCTGGGCATGGGTGCCACTTTGTTGACTTCTTTCTTTATCTACTGCCAGATCTTGATCTTTTTTCTAACCTTGACTTTTGAATTCCTGAGCAATCTTGCCATTGTCCCTTGCATTAGGATGTAATTTTCCTTATTTGTGATGTATGTCACTCGACTACCAGGAGTGTCACCTTCTGTTGATTTATCTGAGGTAGATTCCAACGGTTGATCTTCATTGGGAGTGTGTGTTTGAGGTTGTGTATCTGCAGCAGCCTGTTGAAGTCGACTTAGCTCCCCAACCTCCTCAACATGGGATTGGGGCCACTCTACAACAGTTGTATTAAAAGCAGCTGCAACAATAGCCTCAATTTCCTCTACATTTGCAGGCTCACTACCTTGGCCCAACGACATCTCATCCAGTAAATCATATATGTCATTGTGTTCCTCCATTTTGAATGCACATATGATGCCCAGAAATGCTTTAATATGCTTAACATGCATTCACTTAACGTGCATATGCACGCAAACAGTTCTGGTGAACCACTACTACTAGAAGCACACACAACCCTTTGCCATACTTGACAGTGTAGTTTTGTGTTATTGTTTCTACAAAGCTATTTGAGGAAACTGGATACTGAAATATAGAGGAAGTAGTGTATTAATTAATGAAAACTGGACAGTTATACTGTCAGCCATTTTAATGAAGGCAACCAATCACAACTTAACAAACCATATAAATATAACACAGAAATAGAAAGACTCCATTGGTGTCATAAGAGCCGCTGCATTCAGTACACACGAGCTCCACATCCTCTCAGCATTAAAGGATCAGCAGCTGGGGATGCCTTACGTTTCTAATGCAGCAAAACTTCCAGCATATGCTGCGGTGCGCAGATGTCTCTGCATGCAGTTGCACACCAGGCAGACCATCATCCAGCTTAAGGAGACAGACGGATTTGCTGCCAATATTGCATGCATCTATATGCAGGTAAACAGACAGAGAGGGGGGGGGGGTATGCAAATCCAACCCCTACATTTACCTTCAGCACACTAAAAAATTACCTGTAACCATACCTGAACCTATCTGGTAATAGAAATTCAGAGAATTAGTTTACGCATGTTTGCAAACACATGTTTAAGCTGCTGCGCCACTTCACGGCTTTTCCGATGTCAGCAGTCCTAACACTACATATAGCAGTGCCCACATAGGGCCATGTAATTTGTCACAGTAGGCCTCATGATAAAGGCTATTACTAAAACACATCCAGACAGAGAGCTAACTACCCAGGAGCCACCCCCAGGATCTCCCATTGGCACTACAAGGAACAGTATGCCGTCCAAATACTGCTCCCATTCAATGCATCTCGCACACAAGCAGACAGCAGACAAACAATGGTAAATGCTCGATCATTCCTGGTGATAATTCTGTGTCAGGTGCTGGAAAGGGGGAGGGGTCACAGACAAACAGACAGAGGGGGGGGGGGGGAGTTGCAAATCCCACCCCTATATTCAGCACACTAAAAAATTACCTGTACCATTGTTTATCTATACGCAGGTGTAAGTGCTCTTCCATACCTTCAGATATTGTGTAATGTTATGTATGTTTTTTTAGTTAAGAGTGTATTTTGAGCTGCCATCTTTCATGTTGTTTGCTGGTTTGATTGTGTGTTGTTATGGGCTTGCATGTTCAGATTGTGTGCAGGATATGTGGGAAAATGTAGTACTGACAGATAAAATAAGGCAGGGCTGTAGTAAGCTAAGACAGTATGCATATTTTGTTGTTGTTGTGATAAATCTAAAAATGTAAATGCAATTTTCAAATTAAATTTTATATATATATATATATATATATATATATATATATAATCCCCTTCCCCCTCCAACATCCCTTCCCCAGGGCCATTTTTTGTATGGGCTCAATGGGCAGTTGCCCAAGGTTCCCAGGATTATAAGGGCCTTACGCGCATAGCTGAGGGTCCCCTTTTTCCAGGGGTACCTTTAAAGCAGTGGTTGCCATTCAAGCCTAATAATTGCTCTTCCCAGCCATATATCTCGGGTTCTTTCTGACTTAGAGTTTTTCTGAGGGTATACTCCAAAAGCTGGTGGAGACTGGCAGCTTGTCTCTACTATGCCCATAACAGAAATATCAGCCTTCCAGCAGCTGGTCCCTGCACCATCTCCACATGCCTGGTATGCAGTTTTATATTGTCATTGGTGGATTGCACTGACTCCTGAACTCTGATACCCAAGTCCCCAGTACCTCCTGAAAGGTGGGGGTCTCTAGATTTGATGATCCCATTAAAAACTAAGATTTACCAGGGACTGGAGATATCTGCAGTCAAGCAAGCTGCCCTCTCATTGGAAAATGATGAATATTAAGCCCACTTCACTATCCACCCCTCCCCTGTATATTAAACACTCCCTACCACCCTGGAAGTCATTAACCAGAGCCCCTTCATTCAGCCCAATGCCACCTTTAGTGTTCTCACTCCTGCCCCATCTCCCACCATCTGTGCAGTAAAGGAGTAATTAGCAGAAACTACTGCTCCAGGGGATCATTCCGAGTTAATCGTAGCCGTGCTAAATTTAGTACAGCTACGATCATCTTCCCTGACATGCGGGGGGACGCCCAGCACAGGGCTAGTCCGCCCCGCATGTCAGTTTCGCACCCCCCCCCCCCTCCCGCACAAATACAGAAGCGCTTTTGTATTTCAGGAGTAGCTCCTGCGGCTGGCTGGGAGTTGTTTGTCGCTGCCGAGTTGTTTGTCACGCAGCCAATGCGGTCCGCCCCCCAACGGTCTGGCAACGCCTGCGTTGGCCGGACCATGCCTCCTAAACGGCGGCTTAACGTCGCCGTCCAGCCCTCCCACAGACCCCTTTCTGTGTTCCTGCAATTTACTGGTCACAGCTACTATTCCATAATGACTTGCAAACCAAGGAGGAACAAAAGATCAGAGGCGTAGCTAGGGTTTTCGGAGCCCAGGGCAAGATGGAAAATGCCCCCCCCCCCTAAAAACAAACAAACAAACAGCAAAAGAAGCATGTGCGGCGAAAAAATGGGCATGGCCACACTCCAGAAGGGGTGGGGCCATGCACCAGAAGGGGTGTGGCCACTGAAAATGGCCCACAGTGCCAGTTACATTGCCCCACAGTGCCAGATACAATGCCCCACAGTGCCAGATACATGCCCCACAGTGCCAGTTACATGCCCCACAGTGCCGGATACAATGCCCCACAGTGCCGGATACAATGCCCCACAGTGCCAGATACATGCCCCACAGTGCCAAATACATGCCCCACAGTGCCAGTTACATTGCCCCACAGTGCCAGTTACATTGCCCCACAGTGCCAGTTACATTGCCCCACAGTGCCAAATACATGCCCCACAGTGCCAGTTACATGTCCCACAGTGCCAGTTACATTGCCCCACAGTGCCAGTTACATTTCCCCACAGTGCCAGATACAATGCCCCACAGTGCCAGTTACATTGCCTCACAGTGCCAGATACAATGCCCCACAGTGCCAGTTACAATGCCCCACAGTGCCAGATACAATGCCCCACAGTGCCAGTTACATTGCCCCACAGTGCCAGATACATTGCCCCACAGTGACAGATACATGCCCCACAGTGCCGGATACATGCCCCACAGTGCCAGTTACATTGCCCCACAGTGCCAGTTACATTGCCCCACAGTGCCAGATACATGCCCCACAGTGCCAGTTACATGCCCCACAGTGCCAGTTACATTTCCCCACAGTGCTGGATACATGCCCCACTATGCCAGTTACATGTCCCACAGTGCCAGATACATGCCCCACTGTGCCTGCCAAGGCGCCCAGGGCACGTGCCCCACTCGCCCTACCCTAGATACGCCTCTGCAAAAGATCCCCTGCCTGAGGCTGCAGTCCAGTTCCAGTGTGAGTGGGGCTGATTGAGGGCACTCACTCCAATGCACAGTGTGAGTGACTGGTATGAGATAACACTCAGTGGTACCAGGCTGCCAGTAGCAAAATCACACAAATAACACACATATAATGCATATGCATTGCATGCTGTGTATTTTGTTTTATAGAGAAAGTATCTTCCAAGGCATCTTACTGCTTGATGTAAATTGCATCATTAGAGGGGTGTGATATGAAATACCAGCATTTGGGATGCCGGTGGTCATAAGACCAACACTGGCATCCCGACAGGGGGTGGGTAAGTATGCTTAGCTTCCCCCCCTACTCCTCACTTCCCTCAGCCTAACCCTAACTCTCCCTGGTGGTGGCGAATCCTAATCCACCTCCCTGCAGCCTAAACCTAACCCTCCATCCCCCCCAGCCTAGCCCTAACCTCCCTGCAGCCTAACAAAAAACCTCCTCTTACTGCAGCCTAACCCCAATTCTCTCCTCCCGCAGCCTAACCCTAACCTCCATGGGGGTGCCGAACTCTATCCCCCCTCTGTGCAGCCTGACCCTAACACCCCCCTCCCCGCAGCTTAACCCTAACTCTCCCCCTGCAGCCTAAGCCTGACCACCCCCAGGCCCGCCCCCCCCCCCCTTCCCGCGTCCTAAACCTGGGAGACCCCGGTATACTTACATCCAGAATGTCGGCGCTCGGGATTCCGGCATTCGCATTCCAAGGGATGTCAGAGTACTGGCACTGGTATTTTGGCCATGTGTCAGGATTCCAGCGCAAGGATTTTGAGCGTCGGCATCCCAACTGCATCCCCATTGGAGGACTGGAGTGGGTGATGACTATTTTGGAGAAAGCTGATCTGTGTTGTATGTTTGAGTTTAAGAATTCATAGATCAAATATAGCACTAATGTTGAAGCTCAGATGTAAAATATTAACACAAATAATAATAATAAAAAAACATTGTGCAAAGAAACAAACACACATACAGTACGGGGGAAATTTGGATAAGTGACAGTTTCATTTTTTACTTCTTTAAATATTTTTACATGGTTCCCCTGTGAGTTCTTTACATTTGCGATAATGCTCTCACTAGGGTTGTCAAGAGATCATGTGAGCCCTGAAATTAGGGGGGAGTGGCTATGTCCCATCAGGGTCCCTATGCCATTTTGGGATTGGAGCCACACCTTCCATGCACTGTTTGGCTACTTGTATAACAATATAAACCAACCTAATACCCTATCCCTAATCCTCTAACCCAAATCCCTAATCCAATCCTATTACCCAAACCCATAAACTAACTCTAATACCCTAACCATAAAGGGCAGTTTGGATGGGCCATGTGGTTCTTATCTGGCATCAAATTCTATGGGTGATATTAAAATGATGTATCACGCCCAATCTCCTTTCTAAAGTGATCCCCGTTATCGCACATATTGCACCCATACTAATCAGGTTTAGCTGCATAAAGATTTGTGCACCCTCGCTACCCCGGGGGTAGCGACCTGAAATAATTATACCAAGCACACCAGCAGAAACAGAACGGGTGTGGAAGGGGGTGAAAAGAATTGAATACTTCCGTATGTATCTATGCAATCCTCACCCTTAAAACTAAACACCCTTAGTCCAAATAACTTTACACTAATACTCTAACCCTAGGTCTTAGGGGTCTATTCATGAAGCAGTGAAAAGAGTGGAGAAGTGAGCCAGTGGAGAAGTTGCCCATGGCAACCAATCACCTGCTACTTATAGTTTTATAGAATGCACTTGATAAATGTTATTTCAAAGCTGTTTGGTGAATAGACCCCTTGGTCTTTATACCCTAACACTAATACCTTAAGCCTCTCCATTAAGTGCTTTGAGTCCTATTAGAGAAAGTGTGCTGCATAGATACAATTTTTATTATTATTATTATTATTATTATTATTCCTAACCCCAAACACTTAATACTCTAACACTAATACCCAGTGGGATTACTAGGGGGGCACGCAATCGGGTGACACAAAAATGCCTACTACTGCTCAGTGTGGGAGCCAGGTGCTGCACTGTAACATTTGGTGCAGCATACGCCTCCTGTCACAGTGCAGGGGCCAACACTGCAAACAGGCAATCTCCGGGGGCAGCCCGCTTCTCTGGGACCCCCGGAGTGCTGGAAATGGGGTCAGAGGCCACACCCCTGCCCTGAGGTTATGCCCCTTTTCTCAAAGGCACGTCCCCTTTTCGGCTGAACATGACACGCCCCCTAAGTCTGCTTATACCTACAATCTGCCTGAAACTAGTTTTCAAAAGTAGGCAAGTATGGCCTATCCATTAAAAAATATATATGTTTTTAGTTATAAATAATGGTAAGCTTTATTTTTTGTTCCAAGACATTGACTACACAGCATAGTTGCCAATGTTTGAAAGTTCCCTACCAAGAGTCATCCTAGAGAGTAGATGGAGGTGTCTAATGTGTGGGAGTGGGGAGGCAAATTGAGTAACTTGCCTCCACCGCCTTTTATGTGATGCCTTGAATCATGACATCATGTACACAGAGGCACCAGGAGATGGTACTAAGGGCTTAGGATTGTTAGTAGGAACTGACGATCGTCCATGTTTGCTGCTCCCTCTCCCTTTCTTATCTAACAGAGGCAGCAGCCTCTCTCACTAGGACAGCACATGCTGTTTGATGGGCTGCAGTAGGTCCAGGGAGCTTCCTTTACCTGCAGAGGGGGTGGTGGAGATCGCACAGATAGTGCTCCACCTATATCTGCCCCTAGATGAAGCGCCCCTGTGTAGTTCTGCGCTGAGAATACTGTTTTTTCATAGATTTTTCCTTGTGTGTGACCATGCCTCCCATGTTTAGGGTACAGCCCTTACATTACCCCTACTAAGCCCTAATCTCAATGTCCCAGCACATACATGATGACATGAATAAATCAGAAAGTGTCAACGCACCCTACGTTCTATTTCATTAGCAAATGAGCAGGATGCCATAGGATGTCAAACTAATTTGGAGGTCCGTGGGACTCACTAAAAATGTTGTCTGTCAAGTGTGGTGGTCTTCCCTGCTACACATTTATCTCTTTTTACAGTCTAATGCAATCATAGCCAGCTATAACCAAGTCTCTCCAGCTCAAAAATAATACACTTAACGAAGTAGAAACACAATTATTATATTCTGTTAAATACACAATACATATATCTAAGTTCTTATGACCTGGCTGTGATGGACTCCTCACATAAACCTGGAACATATGCTACTGCCATACAGTGCCAGAGCAGGGTGCATACTCAGAGAGTAATTGAGATGCCTTCATCTCAGCATATGGGTAGAGATTAAGACATTCTGGGGTAGATGTATTAAATGCCATTATGGGGGAGCTTCCCCCCCAATGTATTACAGTGATGGTGTGTGCAAGGTGATAGGGGCGCTATGTGCCCCTGCCATTGTTGGTGATGCTATTGTTAAGATGTTCAGTGCAATGTATGATGTGCGCCGATGTCCAAGCCAATATATGAACGGTCACTGGCACTGGCTGTTCTGACACCTGCAGCTATCGATTTCAACAGCTGCAGGAGTCGTTGCCCATTCACCACAGCAGGGACAGCTATCATGTGATCTCGTGCCCGCTCAGTGGAGCCAGCCGAGCTGGGGGGGCACACAGTGTGTCAGCACTAGGCTGATGTGCTGTGTGCTCTAGCAGAGTTTGACAGGGAAGTTTTCACTCCCACAATTCGGCATCTGAGATGTTTATACATCTCGGCGCTAATGCTTCCTGCTTCGCCTCAGTAAAGAGGCAAAGCAGGCAGTGTTATACTGTCACGAGCGGGTATTATACATCTCCAACTTCGTATGTGTATGTTTGCGTGTATGTGTGTGTGTGTATGCGCGTGTGTGTGTATCATACTTGCCTACTTTTGAAAAAGCATTTCAGGGAGATGTGAAAGTAACACCTATCAGTGCGGACATGTACTGCTACATCTGAGAGGCGTGTCATAAAAGTGACTTACATCCAAATGTAAATGAGCCCCAAAGTTAGTAAGATCTACTTGTTGAAGAAAAGACGCTAATTTTGCAGAATTTGTTTGTGTACTGTGCTTTACAAGAGGATCCATATACTGTAAGTGGCCACGAGAAACTTTATTTAAAATGCATGTAGCGATAGGGATCATTGTGCCCTATAACCAATGCAAGGAAATGGCACTGATGTTCCCATTTCAATGTATGTATCTGTGATTATTTCCCCCCCCCCCCCCCCCCCAAGAATGTAACAGCTGCATAATGGGGTTCAGGTGCAATCAGGGAGATTGCTGGACTATTCAGGGAGTCAAGGAGATTGCTTCTATTTCAGGGAGTCTCCTGCAGAATGAGGGAGCGTAGGCAAGTATGGTGTGAATACATCCAACTAAGCATCAGATATGGCAGATGTAAAATGCAGCTCCTGCAATATGAAAAGAAAGCACAAGAGGTCCTCGGCATCCTGAAAACCAATCAAAGGTATACAAGTTAACAATCACTTTTCAATTGTAACAGTATCTGCAAAAAATTAAATTCTACAATGTTTTTAGCTTCTTGTTAATATGTTATGTACAGAAATGGTAACACTGTTTTGGGAATTACATTTTACCTCTGACATTTTAAACATTGTTATTTTAATACTATCTACAATTCATTTCAGTGAATTAAATTTCAAAGACTTGCTTCACTATCTCTTTGAAAGAACTATCAAAAAGTTAACAAAAACAGAAAATAAATATGCAGCACAGTTTTACCCATATTGTACATGGGGGATAATTCAGACCTGATCGCTGCTGTGCGTTTTCGCACAGCGGGCGATCAGGCACAAACTGCGCATGCGTATGCACCATCCATGTGTTAGCAGGGAGGGTTCATGTGTTAGCAGGGAGGGTTCCTGATGTCAGTTTCGGTCCCAGACAGGCTAAGGTGATCGCAGTGGCTGAGTAAGTCCTGAGCTGCGCAGAGACTGCACAAAATCTATTGCACAGCTCTACTACACATGCGTTCACACACTTGCACAGCTAAAATATACTCCCCCTGTAGGCGGCAACTTTCTGATTGCAGCAGTGCAAAAATCGCTTGATAGCGATCAGGAATGAATTAGGCCCATGGTACGAGGGGTAAGCACAGTGCCAGATTAAGGTCCACAAAGGCCTGGAGCTGAAATTTATGAAGGGCCTACTGTACGCTGCGGCAGAGGGTGTGACCAGCACCTCAAGAGTGTGATTTGAGGTATGTGATGTACAAGGTGTTGTGGAGCTATGGTCTGTACAAGGGGTGTGGCATGTGCAGTGGGTTATGACTAGCTCCTACCTTGAAAAAAAAAAAACCCTCAACCTCTATCCCCTCTTCGTTTATGTCAATAGTGTAATGTGAGAGTCTACAAATGAACAAAGGGAAACGCCCTTTGTTAACGTGACCATAATGTGATAACAAAGAAAAATGCACCTGATGATATTATGTAAATGTGAAACTCCTCTACTAACGAATATATGGGAGACTTAGGGGGACATTTACTAAACAGTGATAAAAGTTGAGAAATGAGCCAGTGGAGGAGTTGCCCATGGCAACCAATCAGCTGCTCTGTATATTTTGAAAGTATGCAAATTAAAAATGTTACATCAATGCTGATTGGTTGCCATGGGCAACTTCTCCACTAGCTCACTTCTCCACTTTTTTCACTGCTTAGTAAATTTCCCCCTTAGTGATGTTATAATTGTGAAATCTCTATATAAAATAGAGACATTACCTTACTAATAGCTACAGGGCATATTTATTAAAATATGCCAAAGAAAATGAAGAACCCTTATCATCACAAAATAGGCAATAACTTTACTCCCAATATTTCCCTCTTAATTTATGATTGGCATCACCTATGTTGAAATACCTTTGTTATCAATCAACTGGTTCGATATAGGTGACAGCAATCATAAATTAGAATGTCTCCAGTACTGAGCAGCCGGAGGCACTGCAACTGCGTACACTACAGTGACACAGTCACTGCCTGCACCATGACCACAAAATGGTCGCAACATGCTTGGTTTTACTAGCCACCTGTTACCTCCCATAAATGCAAAATAACTCTGCATCTAAATACTCTCTTTGCGACCACCATCAGCAGAGCCGGCTCCAGGCCTACCAGCACCCTGAGCGAGAAAATGTAAAAGCGCCCCCACAACCCCACTCCAGGAAAAGTGGGCATGGCCTCCATAAAAAGTGGGCGTGGCCTCGTAACTTCATATTTTCAGACTATAAATATATTTTCACACCCCCTCTACGCACACAATTAGCAGCCTTACACATAAAAGCCACAGTAGCGTTCCTTACACACAGTATCTCCAGTATAGTGTCAGATACACACAATGTCTCCAGTATAGTGTGTGTCGAAGTCAAAAAAATATTACATAAAGAGAATATACAAACTACACACATATAAGTCGCTATACTTGCAAATACGTGCAGCGAGCACAGCAATATATGGTAACACGCATTTACACATGCCACAGAGATGGATTCGACACTTATTTCATGCAGTACATAATTGTGGTGGTATCAAGCGCCAGACATCATGATGATTTAAAATTATATGTAATGAAGTAATGTCATGTATGTGTATTATTTGAACGAAACCAGATAGACCGGTCATGTTTACTATTGAAGCAACCTGATTGATGTGTAGATTCATTTGATGCTTGTTGTGAAGTTGTGGGACATTGCAGCGGATAATTATGATTAAATGTATAAAAGCTAAAATCACTTTTATTAGAACAATGGATGTTCCAAACAGGTTGTGGACAGGAAACTCAGGCCAGCCCTTTGGATGTCTTCAAGGTTGAACCTGATTACCATATACAAAGGGACTGGTGACTCATCGTGAATCCCTCCCCCAGAAACTAGATAACACATTGATCACACAGGAGCTTAGTGGCTTTTTGGGACCAGAGGATGAAGGAGTTGCTGGCAGATCAGTTCCTGTATTTATTTACAGAGAGAGAGAGAGAGATATAAGATGCATTGGAGGGAATGGTAATTGTATCGCTGGCCTGTAACTGAAACAGGAGTTGGAACGTCCAAGTACATCCCATGCGCAGCTTCCGGGCTGATGAGTGCAAATTTTCCTCCAGTATTTTCTGATAACATGCTGCGATCTACCTCCGTGTTTCACAGTAGGAATGGTGTACCTTTCATCATAGGCCTTGTTGACTCCTCTCCAAATGTAACGTTTATGGTTGTGGACAAAAAGTTCAATTTTGGTATCATCACTCCAAATGACTTTGTTCCAGAAGTTTTTAGGCTTGTCTCTGTGCTGTTTGGAGTATTGTAAGTGGGATGCTTTGTGGCATTTGCGTAGTAATGGCTTTCTTCTGACTACTCGACCATGCAGCCGATTTTTCTTCAAATGCCTCCTTATTGTGCATCTTGAAACAACCACACCACTTTTTTTCAGAGAGTCCTGTATTTCAGCTGAAGTTTATTTGTGGATTTTTCTTTGCATCCTGAACAATTTTCCTGGCAGTTGTGGCTTAAATTTTTGTTGGTCATTTTCCACTTCTTAATTAGAGTTTGAACACTGCTGATTGGCATTCTCAATTGCTTGAATATCTTTTTATATCCCTTTCCTGTTTTATACAGTTTAATTACCTTTTCCCGCAGATCCTTTGACAATTCTTTTCCTTTCCCCATGACTCAGAATCCAGACACGTCAGTGCAGCACTGGATGAAAGATGCAAGGGTCTTTCAGGAGTCCAGAAACTCACTGACCTTTTATACACACACACTGATTACAAGCAAACAGATCACAGGTGAGGATGGTTACCTTTAGTAGCCATTCAAACCCGTTTGTGTCAACTTGTGTGCATGTTATCAGGCCAAAATCTCCAGGGTATGTAAACTTTTGATCAGGGTAATTTGGGTAGTTTCTGTTGTCATTATGATTTAAAAAGAGTAAACACAGTTGTTTGACAATAAATGGCTTCACCCAATCCACTAACCATGAGTGAAAGAAAAGTTTGCGAGTTATCATTCATATTCTCTGACAAATGGCCAGAAAATCACAAATTCTGCTATGGTATGTAAACTTATGAGCACAACTGTGTGTATATATATATATATATATATATATATACACACACACACACATATACATACAATCTACATCTCGGCCACAGAAAAGAATGACAGTAGTAATGTTTGTCATTCAGAGGTGGATGTATACCGATGATAACATTTTCGTTTGCTCATAATTTCATGAGACTAATAGTTGCTTGGATATATCTCACTGATCTTCATAATCAATTGTGGAATAGTCCCATAATCAATAATGAATAAATAATGAGTAAATATATTCCTTGCCATTCAATTATCATGGTAGTATAATTTTGCAAGCACAAATACAGGGCTCAAAAGGGTATGCATAGCGAAAGACATGCAAAGCTCTCAGACGCATGTTTATAGGTTATTAGATTACCTTTGATACCTGGTAATGAAGAGGGGTGGGGGGCAGGGGCTCCAAGAGGGGGGTGGGGGAGGAGTGTGTGTAGTATTGAAGTTATATTCCACTGCATTAGGAACATAGGTACTCTTCGATCTTCAAGGCATACAAAATCTAGTGCTTCATCCAGCCCTTTTGGGCTCATAGTATCTAATTTAAATAGCAGTGAAGATTCCCCCATACATAGTTATCTGAATCTGTCCCCACCCTTTTTGTAAAGCTGAATTATTCGGTCCCTACAACTACCAAACTCGCAGGGTCACTATTGTGATGATGAAAAAAGTGTTGTGAAATACAAATAACCAATAATAACGTGCAGTTTTATAATTTTGAGTACACCAACACATATAGGGGGGATTTCAACTGTAGGCAAATGGATATGCCCGACCAAATTAGCGCGACTCCCTCCGCACTTTACGGCAGCAAGATCTCTCTCAAAAGTGTTTGCTTCCCTATAGGATAGTGTAAGGATGTGCCCTGTGGGCACATCCATGTGGCTGTCCCTAGCTGGGGGCAGCGCTGGGGCAGCTTGTCTGTCCCCAGCGCGGAGTGTGCGGCGGCGGGTGCCTGGTGCAGGGATCGGATGTTTCCCTGCACCAGGCTGTCGGCGGCGGAGAGCAGCGCGGCGGCGCTTTAAACTTGGTGCCGCTGGGGCCGCCAATGAGAAGCGCCGCCCGCGGCTTTTTGAATCCGGCGCCGTCCGCGAGCCAATCACGGCTCGCGGGGCGCCGGCCAATCAGGAACAGGCGCGGCGAGCCAATCGGCGCTCGCCGCGTCATAGGCCCCGCCCCCGGCGTCTGACGTCAGACGCCGGGCGGGAGCCTGAAGAAGAGGCCGCGCCGAAGAGCGCGAAGAAGAGAAGACACGGCCGGGAGCAGCAGAGGAGGTCGTCGGCGCGCCGGAGCGCAGAAGAGGATCCGGCGCCGAGGAGAAGACGACCGCGGGGAGAGGAGGTCCTGAGGCCGCGGAAGAGGCCAGAAGACGTCGGCCTGCAGAAAGAAGATGTCCAGCGGCGGCTGGACGCAGGGAAGAGACGGAGGCGCCGCTGGCCAGGACGGGTCAGCGGCAGAAGACGGTGGAGGCCCCCAGGTTAGGTAAGGCCTCAGTGAGGCTATCCTCCCCCTCCCCTTTTCCTCCCTCGACCACCAGGGACGGGCATTAGGCCCGAGGACACAATTCAGGCGCTAGGCCTGGGCGCAGTTAGGAGTTTGGGCCCCCAATATTTGATGAGGTGGTTTGGGCATTAGGCCCAAGCCACCCCACTCATGCGGCACCAGTTAGGCGGGCACTAGGCCCGGGGAACAATCTAGGCACTAGGCCTGTGGCTAATAGAGGGCGTTAGGCCCTAGGGTATTTGTGGCCAAATCAGGGATCAGGGATACGATAAGGTGACCCTGGGCACAAGGCCCAGGTCACCCAACGGGCGGCAAGTAGGCGGGCGCTAGGCCCGTGGGCAAAGTCAGGCCTCCGGCCTGTGGGCAGTTAGGGGGCGCTAGGCCCAGCGAAGCAGTGTTTCCCTGAGGTGAGTAAAGGTGGTACTGGGCGCTAGGCTCAGGCCACCCTGAGAGTACGGTAGGTGGGTGAGCTGTGCGGTCCCCACTACTGGGTGTTCTGGGTCGGGTAGATAAAGGGACAGCACCGTTTTATGTTGTAACTCCGATAGTGTGTTATATGTTGTTACCGTGCAGGGCAAAGTGTATGTGTTGTGTAAGTTGTGCATAGTTGTGGTGCACCACACCCACAGAGCTAGTTTGAGGGCTCCGCTGTTGTAGATAGTATAGGGTGTGACACTAGGTCAGAGTTAGGCCCTGCACGGCTGTTTCTCTTTGCCTCCTTACAGGGACCTGTAAGTGGAGAAGATCGAAGTGCAAGACTTGTGACGGTGAGTAGCATCAGTGTACGTCTGTCCCTTGTTTGTCCCCGAGCGCCGGAGTTAGGATTGCTCACGGACGTGAGAATCCCTTTCATCACACTACGTGCGAAAGCGCGAGTGTGTGAAAGCTGGGTAGCTGAGGCTTTGTGCCGGTGATGACCATTCACCCAGCCGGTGAAGGTCGCAGCCACCCCTGGGGTATCCCCTGTTCCACCGGAAGCAGGGTCGATACCCCCTTTAATGTAGACCATTTTCTCCTCAGCTCGGTCGACGGTCAGCTCCAAGAGGGAATCGCCGTGTCCGGATCCGACTGAAGAATTCCAGGTCCGTTGAAGGTTCCGGTACCTGAAGGTGAGAGAGAGCGGCGCCTGGTGAGTACAGAGTCTACACCTGCACGGCAGCAGGCACCACCACACGCACCGCACCTCTCACACTTGGCGTAGTCGGCAGGATCGAGAGACCGGATCACGGACACGATGTGGAACGCCACCAAGAAGACCTCCCTGCGGACGGCTCCGGAGAAGACTCACCCCCGGACGTGTGCGGACCAGAGCGACTGGGTGACGGTGTCTGGGGCAGACATCCTGAAGATGGTGCAGCGGTCGGTCCAGCGTGAAAAAGAGCGCCGGGAGAAGGGGCGCAAGAAGGCCGCTGTGACGCCCTGCAAGAAATGTCGGCAAACAGGTCACTTTGCCGACGAGTGTACTTGGCGAGAGACGTCCCCAAAGAAGGTGGTCCAGGAAGCGGACCGAAGACGTCAGAAGGGCCAAGCGAAGAAGGAGTCCTGGTGTTTGCTCTGCGGAAACTACGGGCATGAGCACAACAGTTGTCCCTGGGACGAAGAGTTGAGCGAAGACGAGGTTGATTCCCGGAGTGAAAGCTGTGGAGATCCCCGACATCGGCTCCTGGAATGTCCATGGACGGAAGACAGGACGGACTACGAGGCCACGGTGAAGCAGCTGACGGAATCTCGTCAGCAGCTTTGGGACCGGGTGGCTGCAGAGCCTGTGTGTGCGCTCTGCGAGGCGAGAGGGCATGCGCTTCCCGATTGTCCGTGGAATGAAGACCGGATGATTGCGGATGGTCGCGCCCAGAGATGGGAGGAGGAAACCAGGGAAATGGAGCGGAAGGCCTTGCTTGAAGTTAATTCGCAGGTGCCCATTTCCTCTGAGCCGGAACCAACGGGTGAAGATTCCCCAGTGAAGGAGGTGGACCAGGAACCCGTCTTGGAGAAGGTGGCAGTGGCCCTCCCTTGTTGGAAGTGTCGGCGACCAGGACATGCGGCCAGTGAGTGCCCCTGGGAAGATGCAGCGGACCTACTCTGTCCCAGGAAAGTGACCCCAGTAAGGCAGAATCCTTTCCCGCATGAGGCGGAGGTGGACGACTGGGAGGTGAAGAGACCACGCTGCGAAGAAAAGCGTGAAGACCCAGTGACGGAGACGTCCGGAATCTCCCCGCGATGGAACCGTCCACGACCAGGACGTGCGGAACAGGAGTGTCCTGGGTACCAAGAGATGCCAGCGGAAGCAAAGGAGTACGCTGAGGAAGTAACGATGCCAGCGGAAGCGAAGGAGTACGCTGAGGAAGTAACGATGCCAGCGGAAGCGCAATAGTACGCTGAGGAAGCAGAGGTGCCAGCGGAAGCGAAGAAGTACGCTGAGGAGGAAAGTAATACCCCAGTCCAGATATCGGAGGAGGACTCGGACTACGGTGAGCTGTCCGCCGACGAATCCCTCCCAGAACAGATGGAGGACGACTCTGGCATCGGAAGCGCCGACGAGAGTGACTGGCAGGATCGGGTGGAGTCATGCTCCCAGTTGAATGCCCTCCGTGAAGAGGAGGAGATAGTCCTGGAGCAAGAATACCTACCGGGAGTGCCGAAATGGACCGACGTACGGGGACAGGATCGTGATGCCGTGGGAGGACCCGTTCCAGAGGAAGACACAGGACCTTTGGAGATGCCCCACGAGGAAATTCGACATGTGGTGGCTGTTGCCCGGGAGGAAACGGATGCCCCGGAGGATTCCGCTGTTGGGTGGTGGTCGATACCACACCCGGAAGACAGGGACGAAGCTACAGACGATAACGGAGGGCAAGAGTGGGTGACTGTTGTCCCCGTGGAAGAAGATTCCCCTTGGTGGCCAACGTCGAGCGACCGTGAGGAGATGCCACTCCCCCAGAGGATCCGCCGATGGAGGTCAGGACGTAAGAGGAACCCGGAGCTGGAGGTGGAAGGATGTGGGGTCACAGCCTGTCCGGGCTGGACCCTCGAACACAACCTCGCCGAAGGGACCTCGGAATTCCCTGACCCGCGGACAATGGACGTCGTGAGGAACTTTGTAGGGACTACAAAGGAAAAAGGGGGGGGAAATGTAAGGATGTGCCCTGTGGGCACATCCATGTGGCTGTCCCTAGCTGGGGGCAGCGCTGGGGCAGCTTGTCTGTCCCCAGCGCGGAGTGTGCGGCGGCGGGTGCCTGGTGCAGGGATCGGATGTTTCCCTGCACCAGGCTGTCGGCGGCGGAGAGCAGCGCGGCGGCGCTTTAAACTTGGTGCCGCTGGGGCCGCCAATGAGAAGCGCCGCCCGCGGCTTTTTGAATCCGGCGCCGTCCGCGAGCCAATCACGGCTCGCGGGGCGCCGGCCAATCAGGAACAGGCGCGGCGAGCCAATCGGCGCTCGCCGCGTCATAGGCCCCGCCCCCGGCGTCTGACGTCAGACGCCGGGCGGGAGCCTGAAGAAGAGGCCGCGCCGAAGAGCGCGAAGAAGAGAAGACACGGCCGGGAGCAGCAGAGGAGGTCGTCGGCGCGCCGGAGCGCAGAAGAGGATCCGGCGCCGAGGAGAAGACGACGACCGCGGGGAGAGGAGGTCCTGAGGCCGCGGAAGAGGCCAGAAGACGTCGGCCTGCAGAAAGAAGATGTCCAGCGGCGGCTGGACGCAGGGAAGAGACGGAGGCGCCGCTGGCCAGGACGGGTCAGCGGCAGAAGACGGTGGAGGCCCCCAGGTTAGGTAAGGCCTCAGTGAGGCTATCCTCCCCCTCCCCTTTTCCTCCCTCGACCACCAGGGACGGGCATTAGGCCCGAGGACACAATTCAGGCGCTAGGCCTGGGCGCAGTTAGGAGTTTGGGCCCCCAATATTTGATGAGGTGGTTTGGGCATTAGGCCCAAGCCACCCCACTCATGCGGCACCAGTTAGGCGGGCACTAGGCCCGGGGAACAATCTAGGCACTAGGCCTGTGGCTAATAGAGGGCGTTAGGCCCTAGGGTATTTGTGGCCAAATCAGGGATACGATAAGGTGACCCTGGGCACAAGGCCCAGGTCACCCAACGGGCGGCAAGTAGGCGGGCGCTAGGCCCGTGGGCAAAGTCAGGCCTCCGGCCTGTGGGCAGTTAGGGGGCGCTAGGCCCAGCGAAGCAGTGTTTCCCTGAGGTGAGTAAAGGTGGTACTGGGCGCTAGGCTCAGGCCACCCTGAGAGTACGGTAGGTGGGTGAGCTGTGCGGTCCCCACTACTGGGTGTTCTGGGTCGGGTAGATAAAGGGACAGCACCGTTTTATGTTGTAACTCCGATAGTGTGTTATATGTTGTTACCGTGCAGGGCAAAGTGTATGTGTTGTGTAAGTTGTGCATAGTTGTGTTGCACCACACCCACAGAGCTAGTTTGAGGGCTCCGCTGTTGTAGATAGTATAGGGTGTGACACTAGGTCAGAGTTAGGCCCTGCACGGCTGTTTCTCTTTGCCTCCTTACAGGGACCTGTAAGTGGAGAAGATCGGAGTGCAAGACTTGTGACGGTGAGTAGCATCAGTGTACGTCTGTCCCTTGTTTGTCCCCGAGCGCCGGAGTTAGGATTGCTCACGGACGTGAGAATCCCTTTCATCACACTACGTGCGAAAGCGCGAGTGTGTGAAAGCTGGGTAGCTGAGGCTTTGTGCCGGTGATGACCATTCACCCAGCCGGTGAAGGTCGCAGCCACCCCTGGGGTATCCCCTGTTCCACCGGAAGCAGGGTCGATACCCCCTTTAATGTAGACCATTTTCTCCTCAGCTCGGTCGACGGTCAGCTCCAAGAGGGAATCGCCGTGTCCGGATCCGACTGAAGAATTCCAGGTCCGTTGAAGGTTCCGGTACCTGAAGGTGAGAGAGAGCGGCGCCTGGTGAGTACAGAGTCTACACCTGCACGGCAGCAGGCACCACCACACGCACCGCACCTCTCACAATAGAGAGCACTTTTGAAGGGTGCGAATTGGCCAGGCAAAGGTGCAAGTCGAGCTGCCGTTGCCAGCGTTTAAACACCACCTTCTCCCACAGCTGAATTCCCTCTTTAGAGTTTGTCTTTTTTTTTTTTTTTTCTATAATTTAAACAATTTCTGCCTGTCCCCAAAACCTGCTTTCTGACACAACTGGCTTACTATGTCTCATCAGAATCCACCCCCTCACATATGCCTCACTTGATGATAATTAAAAAATCTGTTTTATGATTTGCTGCAATGCAATGTACATCCATTAGGTGGCAATAGAAATAAACCAAAGAAAACACGTAGCAAGTGAGCCACAGATTCCCATCAAAATTCGAAAAGCTTCAAATTTTATGTTTTGAATTGAAAAAAGGGGACCACAAGGTATATTTAATTTTACATAAATGTGTCTAGTGTGCACACAGATGAATACACACGTTCCACTTTTGGGGACAACACATGTAAAAATACTAAAGTACTCTCTTCCTATTTTAAGGGAATAATTTAATTGTTTTCAATGCCGGAAGCCAGTAGATGGCGCCCAACAGAGCTAGTAAATTCTTTCTCTGGACATTTTAGCTTGCTGCCCCTGTAGGTTATGAGCTGAAATGAGCAAAAAGTGACCCGTTTGGGCACCCAAATAGGATTTGTCGCATCGCACCCATTACTTTGGTTAGGTTTAGCTGCTTTACGTGGCTAAACCCAACCTCTCTGGGTGCTATGTGTGCTATAAAAAAGAACAACTGAATATCGCCCCATGATCTCTGTCACTTTAGACGGGAGATCGGGTGCGATATAACAAATGAATTTCGCTCTAAGGATTTATGGATCCAGCTGAAAAAGTGTGTGGTATACAGATTAAAAACATCACCTCAAAGTTTGTTCTGCTACCACTTTAGGACCACTGCCTTCATCAATTTCACGTTTCTCCTACCCTCCTAAATTAAGGCTTGAGTCAACTAATTTTATGTATCAAAATTAGTAATGGATGTGAGCTGATAACTGGACTGCTTTAATGAAATGCTACACAATGGAACAATTTTAATATCTGTAATACCTTGGTTTAATTGTACTTATTTATGTGCTTTTCTGTCTAAAGCGTACATGTAAAATGCCAAAGGTGTTCTATTTAAAATGTATGTGGGTCCTGATTTCTGCTATATAAATTGACACATAAAATAAAGTATTTTTGCAAGGTGAAGGAAACGGCAATTAGTTCTAGGGATTCTGATTAAATGTGTCCTTTTCTGCCATATGAAGAGGAGGATGAGGCTGAGGAGTCTGTAGCTGTGGTCAAGCAAGTGGGCGCAATGTGCGCTTGAAAATGTGGTCCTGGTCAAGGGAGTCATGCACCATTATAACTACCTCTTTGGTCACTACTCCTCCAGGACCAGTAGCCGGAAGAAGTCTACTCTGTGGCACCAGATCATGGAGAAGGTCAACTGCACTGGCACATTGAAGTACACTGTGGAGGTGGCCACAAAGCGATTCAGTGGCACAAAAATGCACGTAAACCGTAAAATGGCCAGAGTCTAGGCTGAATAGGCAGAGTGGCACTGGTTTCTCTTTCCAGCAGGAATGGCTGGAGTATGAAGAGTCACTGTGGACCATAATACCCACAGATATGATTCAGGTGCTCCATGTGCAGGACACAGATACCCCACAAGAACTGGCTGAGTAATATGCTAATGCTTTCCTTTCTCATTTTAGTTTAATGTGCTCCGTGTGTTTAAATATTCTTCCCCTCAAAACGGAATCTTGTCGCCAATGCAGGTTTTCAGGAGAGTGAATTCAAGTACACTTGACCTGCGTTCAGCAGATAATAGGAGTAATTCAGACCTGATCGCTCGCTAGCTGTTTTTTGCAGTCCTGCGTTCACATAGTCGCCGTCCACTCGAGAGTGTATTTTAGCTGTGCAAGTGTGTGATCGCATGTGCAGCCGAGCGGTACAGTTTCTGAGTAGCCCAGGACTTACTCAGCCGCTGCGATCACTTCAGCCTGTCCAGGACCGGAATTGATGTCAGACACCCGCCCTGCAAACGCTTGGGAACGCCTGCATTTTTCCAACCACTCCCAGGTAAAGGTCAGTTGACACCCACAAACGCCCTATTCCTGTCAATCTCCTTGCGATCACCCATGCAAATGGATTCTTCGCACAAACCCATCGCAGAGCAATGAACCGCTTTGTACCTGTGCAACACACCTGCGCATTGCGGTGCGTACGCATGCGCAGTGTCACACGCCATAGGCGGCGTTCACCGCGCTTACCCCTGCGTGCCTGCTGGTCTTACCCCTGCGTGCCTGCGGCCTCCGCCTTCGTTGGTCCACGGGCTCCGGCGCCTGGCTGGCGCGGCTCCCGGCGGTTCTCCGGGGCAGGGGCGCCGCCATGACACCCGGCATCACGTGGGCGGGGAGCAGGTGACGTCATCAGACTGTTCCGCCAATCCAGCGGAGGCGGGAGAGTCAAAGGCAGACGCCGGGCAGCGCCTCTGCGCCTGAGTATCGTCTTTTCCCCTGAAGTGGATGCCAGTGCTTCTGTCCTCGGCGGATCTCTCTGCAGCATACCCCAGTGTCTCCGGCATTTCCAGGTGTCAGTTGTTGCACAGCTTCCAGCGTTCCCAGCCGCTGCTGGGTTCCACTGCGCTCTAGTCACCAGTGCTTCTTGGAGTCAGCGTGGGCTGCGGGTTAAACGTCGCTCTCAAGTTATACAAGTCCTCAGTGTCTTTAACCCTCGCTCTCAAGTTATACAAGTCCTCAGTGTCTTTAACCCTCGCTCTCAAGTTATACAAGTCCTCAGTGTCTTTAACCCTCGCTCTCAAGTTATACAAGTCCTCAGTGTCTTTAACCCTCGCTCTCAAGGTATACAAATCATCAGTGTCTTTAACCACCGCTCTCAAGTTCTTCAAATCATCAGTGTCTTTAACCACCGCTCTCAAGTTCTTTAAATCATCAGTGTCTTTCACCACCGCTCTCAAGTTCTTCAAATCATCAGTGTCTTTCACCACCGCTCTCAAGTTCTTCAAATCATCAGTGTCTTTAACCACCGCTCTCAAGTTCTTCAAATTATCAGAGTCTTAACCACCGCTCTCAAGTTCTTCAAATCATCAGTGTCTTTTACCACCGCTCTCAAGTTCTTCAAATCATCAGTGTCTTTAACCACCGCTCTCAAGTTCTTCAAATTATCAGTGTCTTTTAACCACCGCTCTCAAGTTCTTCAGTCACCAGTATCTTTTACCGTCACTCACAAGTACTTCCTGGACATTTCTCCATACACTCCTTCTCTGTTATGTGACATTGTGTTGCTCTCTTCCTGCAATAAAGTCCTTTAATATTTTCACCAAGCTTTTCTGTCAGAGTCCTGTATGAGGAAGACCTATATCAAGCCATCCCTGTTCCGACCCAACTGTGGTTCCTCTCCCCTACCATCGGGAGAACCCCCGAGTTCACAACACCCCCAACCTAGGTCAGTGACAGTATACTCAGGCCTCATGGACCCGGGGGATCGGAGCCCAGAGGCAAGTACCTTCCAAGACTAGATTTCTAGAGTACAAAGTTAGGAAGCAGCACAGGGCCAGGTGATGCATTATCTCCAGGAATTATCTGGTCGGCTGGATCAAATTCAGACTTCTCTAGCCTCAGCAGTACCAGCCCCAGCTACAGTACCCGCTCCAGTGGTTGTCTCTAGTAATACTCCATCCTCCTCTGGAACCAGGTCACGCCTTCAGCTCCCTACTCCTTCTCGCTATAATGGGAATCCAAAGAATTGCCGAGGTTTTCTCAATCAGTGCGAGGTACATTTTGAACTGCTTTCACATAACTTCCCTACTGATCGGTCCAAGGTGGCATACATTATTTCTTTGCTCGAGGGTTCAGCGTTGGATTGGGTGTCTCCATTATGGGAGCGATCTGATCCATTGGTTTCTAGTTACACCAATTTCATTACATCATTCCGGAGGATCTTTGATGAGCCCGGCAGGACGACCGCTGCCTCTGCAGACTTGCTTCGTGTCCGACAAGGCTCTTGTTCAGTGGGACAGTATGTGATTAATTTTCAGACCATAGCCTCAGAACTACGCTGGAATAATGATGCCCTTCGGGCTGCCTTTTGGAACGGGCTCTCCGATCGTCTAAAGGACGAGTTGGTCACTAGAGATTTGCCGGACTCTTTAGAACAGTTGATCTCGCTTTGTGTAAAGGTAGATCTTCGCATGCAGGAATGAGGTGGCGAACGTATTCGGTCAGATCGATCAAGGGTCTGATCTCTTCCGTCTAAGCAAACGATTATTCCAAGTCCTGATGAACCCATGCAGATCAATCGATCCCGGCTGTTCCCAGAAGAACGTCAGCGTCGTCGTGAGGGTAGACTCTGCCTCTATTGCGGAGCCGCGGATCACTTTCTCAAGTTTTGCAAGTCTCGCCCGGGAAACGGGCAGTCCTAGCTTGTTCTGGAGGAGTCGAGCTAGGAGTTTCTTCTAAACCTTCTCCGCCAGTGGACTGTTTACTCTCCGTGTCTCTGTTCTCCGAGTCAATAGCCAAACCTGTTAAGGCTCTGCTGGATTCAGGGACTGCAGGGAATTTTATTTCCCTTTCCTGTGCCCAGGATCTGGGTTGTCAGCTACGGTCGGCCGAACGACCTATTACGTTGACTGCTATCAATAGTACCCAAATTTCTAACGGTCTGATTTCAAGTTGTACAGTACCAATCAAACTGCAAGTGGGAGCTCTGCATCAAGAACACCTAGAGTTCCTAGTGATTCGGGAGATGCCCCACGATCTGGTTCTTGGCCTTCCTTGGCTTAAACTTCACAACCCTCACGTCGACTGGAGTTCAACACAAATAACATCTTGGAGTTCTTTTTGTCATTCAAATTGTCTCACCCCAGTCTATCCGCTCCGTGTATCTTCCAAGTCAGATGAATGGCTCATTCCGGAGGCCTATCGGGAGTTTTCTGCCGTGTTCTCGGAGCAAGCGGCCGATCAGCTACCACCGCATAGACCCTGGGACTGCCCCATTGAGCTCATTCCGGGGAAAATGCCACCTCGGGGTCGCACTTATCCCTTATCATTGCCCGAGACCCAAGCTATGTCGGACTATATCAAGTCTAATCTACAGAAAGGATTCATCCGCCCCTCTACTTCTCCGGCGGGGGTGGGTTTCTTTTTTGTGAAGAAGAAGGACGGAGGGCTGAGACCATGTATTGACTATCGTGGTCTAAATTATGTCACCATTAAGAACAAGTATCCTTTGCCACTCATTACGGAGCTTTTTGATAGAGTTCGCGGAGCCCGAGTTTTCACCAATCTTGATTTAAGGGGAGCTTATAATTTGATACGTATCCGACAAGGGGACGAATGGAAGACGGCCTTCAATACCAGGGACGGGCATTACGAGTATCTGGTAATGCCGTTTGGCCTCAGCAACGCCCCTGCCGTTTTCCAGGGATTCATTAACGAAGTCTTTCGGGATATGCTATACCTAAGTGTAGTGGTATATTTGGATGATATTCTGATATTTTCTAAAAATCTCACAGAGCACAGAATACAGGTCAAAGAGGTACTTCTTCGATTACGAGAGAATCATCTTTATGGCAAGATTTCCAAGTGTACTTTTGAGGTTCCTTCTATTCCATTTCTTGGTTACATCATTTCGGGCACGGAGCTTCGTATGGATCCAGAGAAACTCACTGCCATCCGGGACTGGACTCAGCCTCTTTCCTTGAAAGCGGTACAACGATTTCTGGGCTTTGCAAATTACTACCGGAAATTCATAAAGGGATTTTCTACCATTGTGGCACCCATTACTGCCCTAACCAAGAAGGGTTCTGACCCAAGTCATTGGTCTTCCGAAGCTGTAGCAGCGTTCGCTCAGTTAAAGGCAGCCTTTATGTCCGCTCCAGTCCTTCAACAACCAAATTTTTCAAAACCATTCTTCTTGGAGGTTGATGCTTCCTCAGTAGGCATAGGTGCCGTGCTTTTGCAGTACGCTCCAGATGGGAAGTTACATCCATGTGGTTTCCATTCTTGCAAATTCTCTCCTGCGGAACAGAATTATACCATTGGAGACAAAGAGCTTTTGGCAATAAAATCTGCCTTGGAGGAATGGAGATATCTTTTGGAAGGTGCTAAACACCTAATTACAATTTTCACTGATCATAAGAATTTGCTGTACCTCAAGACGGCCCAGTGCCGGTTTTCGTTTGTTATTAAGTACCGGGCTGGGACTTTTAACACCAAGGCTGATGCTTTATCCCGTTCCTTAACAGCTTCGGATGAGGAGAATTCCGTTGAGAAGGCTTTGATTCTTAGTCCAGTTTCTATGTCAGCGGCTCCCACCGCTTTGGGTCCTCCTCCTGGGAGAATGTCTGTGCCTGCTAAATTTCGACCAAGGTTGTTGCAGTGGGCTCATGTTTCCAAGTTTTCCGGTCATCCAGGAGTTCAAAAGATGTGGGAGTTTCAACGAAGGTCTTACTGGTGGGACACTATGAAGAAGGATATTCAAGATTATGTCAACTCAGTGTGCTCAGCACAAAATTCCTCGTTTGCCTCCTGCGGGGTTATTGCATCCACTGTCTATTCCCCAGAGGCCTTGGACCCATATCTCTATGGACTTTGTCACCGAATTGCCCCTCTCCAAGGGTCACAATACTGTCTGGGTAATTATCGACCGTTTCTCTAAGATGGCACATTTTGTACCTTTGACTGGGTTACCATCAGCTCCCAAGTTGGCTTTGTTAATTATCCGAGAACATTTCCGCCTGCACGGCTTACCTCAGGAAATTGTCTCTGACCGGGGGGTACAATTCACTGCAAGATTCTGGAGAGCTCTCTGTACGGCCTTACAAATAAAACTCAAGTTTTCATCCGCTTACCATCTTCAACCAATGGGCAAACTGAACGCGTCAATCAAGATATAAAGACTTTTCTCCGTGTTTATCTTTCTCCTTCGCAAGATGATTGGGTGGAACTGTTGCCATGGGCCGAGTTTGCCCATAATCATCTGTACCACTCTTCAACTGGTGAGTCCCCATTTTTCATTAATTATGGGTTCCATCCTCAAGTTCCTGAATTGCCCATTTGTCCTCCGGAGGAGGTTCCTGCTGCAGCCTCTACTCTTCGGCACTTCAGCCAAATTTGGAGTCGAGTTCATGCTAATCTCAAGAGAGTTTCCGGCCGCTATAAGTTCTTTGCGGATAGGAAGCGACGAGTAGCTCCCCAATACAAGGTTGGTGACAGGGTATGGCTTTCCACCCGCAACCTCCGGTTAAGGGTGCCCACTATGAAGTTCGCCCCAAAGTTTATTGGTCCTTATCCCGTGTTACAAGTCCTGAATCCGGTTGTCTGCAAATTGGGATTGCCTTCCCATCTCCGGATACCAAACTCCTTTCATGTTTCTCTCCTTCGCCCCCTTATTTTAAACCGGTTCCATTCAAAGTCCCCAAGGCCAACCTCTGCAGAGTCTGAAGCTGGAACGGACTTTGAAATCAAAGCTATTCTTGACTCTCGTTATCTTCACAAGAATCTACAGTATTTGGTGGAGTGGAAAGGTTTTGGCCCCGAGGAGAGGAGCTGGGTCAAGGCTACTGAAGTTATGGCTCCCCGACTGGTGCGGATTTTTCATTCCAGACATCCAACAAAACCTGGAAAGTGTCCGGGGGCACAGTGTCTTTCACCACCGCTCTCAAGTTCTTCAAATCATCAGTGTCTTTAACCACCGCTCTCAAGTTCTTCAAATTATCAGAGTCTTAACCACCGCTCTCAAGTTCTTCAAATCATCAGTGTCTTTCACCACTGCTCTCAAGTTCATCAAATCATCAGTGTCTTTAACCACCGCTCTCAAGTTCTTCAAATTATCAGAGTCTTAACCACCGCTCTCAAGTTCTTCAAATCATCAGTGTCTTTAACCACCGCTCTCAAGTTCTTCAGTCACCAGTATCTTTTACCGTCACTCACAAGTACTTCCTGGACATTTCTCCATACACTCCTTCTCTGTTATGCGACATTGTGTTGCTCTCTTCCTGCAATAAAGTCCTGTAATATTTTCACCAAGCTTTTCTGTCAGAGTCCTGTATGAGGAAGACCTATATCAAGCCATCCCTGTTCCGACCCAACTGTGGTTCCTCTCCCCTACCATCGGGAGAACCCCCGAGTTCACAACACCCCCAACCTAGGTCAGTGACACGCAGTTCTGACCTGATTGCAGCGCTGCAAAAAATGCTAGTGAGCGATCAGATCTGAATTACCCCCCATGTCCTAATCACAAACTAGGCCCCTGCATGATCTGCTGAATCTCTACCTTAATTTAAATTTTTTGTGCAAAATCTTCCTTTTTTACATCCCACAAGGTGGGAAAAACCACACTATGTAATCCACCAGCGCAATTATGACTTTTGAACCGCTGCAAGCCCCACCATCATAAGCTTTACTGTATCTGCAAAATAATGTGCACAATGACGCCAAACAATATTTGCACATACAGTGTGTCAAATATTTTTACAGAATATAAACTTTTTTGCCAGATTAATTGATGGCTACATTGTAAAGATAAATAATTTATATTATCTGTATGGAGCCACTACTGGTAATATTTGATCACTTTGCAAGCTAAAAGCAAATCTCCCAACATCTTCAGCAGGTGATGCGGCACTCTCTTCACAGGCATGCCGAGATTGTGAGCCTCGCCCCCGTTTTCATTATTGAGGGGGCATGCCAAGCTCTCTGTGAGTTGCTGGCATGCCCCCAGTCCCTCTGTCTCCCATGAATAGACGCTGTGTGCATGCGCACAGAATCTATTCCCTGCTGCTCTGCTAGGCAGAGCAATGAGTGACAGGAGCCTCCTAACTGACCCTCCCACCGTGGTGACACTGCGGCCTGTGGTTGGGAATTGGGACAGTACCAATAAAACGGGACTGTCCCACAAAAATTGGGACAGTAGGGAGGTGTGTAAAAGGAGAATGACACTATAAAAGATAAACCAAGCCTTAAAAAACAATAGATAACAAATGGAAATAGGAATAAAGTAACAATATATAAAGTGAAGATAAATAGTCTCACATCAGCCACATAGCCCCTTGTTCTGTTTACATGCATGCTTCTTACATGGAAATTAAATAAGTGTTTAAACACTTTAGATCTAATTCTTCAGTCTAATTCTTCAATATCTCATAATGACTGAGAGTTATTGTGGAGTCCATTAGCATTCTTTGTACAGTATACACCTAATTGCCTACGTGACTTGTGTTGTCATAGTTCCCCCTCCACAACACCATGCTTTGGGGGTTGGAGCTCTAAAACTTCTGTCTTGTCATATTAACTACTTATTGTGAATGCTGGATATCTCCATCTCTACTACTCCACATTAATAGAAAGTTTTTATACAGTTAGAACATACTTGCTTACTTTCCCGGAAGCTGCGGGAAGCTCCTGTTTTTTGGGGTAGCCCCCCACACCCCCGGAAGAGTAAGCAGGTCTCCCACATCCTGTTCGCACCCTAGTGGTGCGGGCAGGATGGAGACCTACTCTCCCGTATTCGAGGGTCCGTGGGGAGGGGAAAGGGTTCAAATTACGCGAATTGCGTCATTTTAGCCCCGACCCCTTCCCGCGGACCCACGAATCGCGGCATTTTCTCGTTGTGTGTGGGCGGGGCTTGATTATGTCACAGCCCGCCCCCGAAGTCTCCTGCATTGTCCCCTCTTCGGGCTTCTCCCGGAGAGGAGAATTAGAAGGTAGGTAAGTATGAGTTAGAATAGAGAGCGTGGATGAATAATCTATTTTTAGATATACAGTATATATAATCCACTCTACATTACTTTACAGTGGTATCTAATCATTGCATTATGTACAATTCAAATGTTGTGTGCTTCCAAATGCTAATGGCATAGATAACCTTGAACTAGTGACATGTACTTATATAGCAAACGCAATAAGGAAATAGAAATTTACAACATGAATGTTACTTACTGATTGGAAATGGTCTCTGAGCAAGTAATGTGGTATATGTAAAATGATATTACAGAGCCGTAACTAGACATTTTGGTGCCCTGGGCCAGAAAGAGCATTGGTGTCCCCCCATTTTTTAAATAGGGCCAAAAAAGGGACATGACCTTGTGGAGAAGGGACCTGACAAACTCATGCTCAGAAAGCTCATGCTATGATGCCCCTACCCACATTACCATGGACATGCAGTTAGTTAAATGGCTCAGGAGGTACTGGCTAGTACATACTTGCCGACTTTTTGGCTGCTCTCCCCGGGAGAGAGCAGCCAGGTCGGCTCAGCAGGGGGGCAGGCTCCGACGAGCAGTGCAGAGGGCGGACCAGAGGCGTGGTGGGGGCGTGGCGGAGGCGGAACCGGGGCGTGGTGGCAGGACGCGTCATGTAAGCCCCCCCCCCTCCCGCTGTGTAATGCCGCTATTACAGGTATTGTCCAGCAGGGGGCGTGGCTATGATGACGCGATTCAACAAGAATCGCGTCATCGCCTGCCCGGACCGCCCACTTTACTCTAAGTGGGCGGCTGGGCAGGGGGGGACCCCCGAAATTGGGAGACTTGCCTGCTCTTCCGGGGGGCCGGGAGGGTCACCCGATTTTCGGGAGCCTCCCGGCCATTCCGGGAGAGTAGGCAAGTATGCGCTAGTACTAGAGACAGATTTACACACAATATATGAGCTCTAGGGTTCATGTGGGCATTATACACTGGTGCAGCACTATATACTGCTGGAAATTTGGTGGGTTTTGATCAGAGATGTGCGGAAAAGGTAGGCAGGGAGGCATTGCCTCACCTGCCATAGACTTTTACACCATAGTTTTAACTAAAAAACTCTGGCACAGATGTTAGTATGACAGGAAAGGTTCTTCCTCACCTGCCTCACCCCACCACATGCCACTGCACATGACATATATATATAATGACAGGGACAGCATGCTTTCACATGAGGTTAATGTGGAGCAGCAGGTTTGTGCAGAGATGGAGCAATAAACATCATGGTAATTAGATCCTTCCAGGACCAGTGGTAATCTATGAACAAGTCTAATTAGCAGCATCTGACATCTGCCTTTAAAGTTGTGTCAGTGCAGATCCACAGGGCTTCCGATGGTGAACCAGTAGCCCGGATGATAGGCTGGGGGTGTGGGGTTATGATAGGAAGTCATATGGATGTGTTACCAACTTGCTTGTGAACTGTAAACTGCCATGCTGGAAAGTGTATGCTGGAAAGTGTATGCTGGAAAGTGCATGCTGTCTAAAGCTAACCTGCCTGAGAATATAGGAACTGCTTAAACGTTTTAATCCAGCGTATGTGATTCCTTCACAGTTGGCGCCTGATCAGGGACCCATTGCTGGATGCTGCTACACGGCAAACGGAACTCAGAATACAGCTAAGTAACTTGGCAGTAGTTTTCACAGCTTGTGCAATAATGTTTTTTTATGCATGTGGCTTGAAAGCTAGATATATTGTTTTTATGTTTGTCTATGGTGATGTGGCAGTGAGATAAAACTATATGCAGATAACGTGTTAATTTGCTAGAGTTGAACTATGATTCAGGGTCAGCAGGCTCATATTCAGTTATTACATGCAGAATTAACTGAAATGAGGAAAGGTGGGCGTGAGCGAGAGGTGTTACAGAAGCTTACCCCATCTGATGACTTTGAAGCTTCTCTGCACCTTTGAGCGTACTGCTGCACGTTTAAAATACCCCGAAGAGGAGTGAGCTTCTAGACTTGCTCCCTGTCTCACAGGGGAACCTCAGAGAGTGTATGATGATTTGACTGTGACTGAGGCAAATTCCCATCCCTGCCTTAAAAGGCAATAATCAGCAGGGTTGTAGTGACAGCAAGGCTCAGGAGTTTCAGGAATGGCGACTGAACACATCTGAGCCTCCGAGGGCCCAGTTGGACAAATTAGCCAGGCTAAGTAAAGCATGGTTACAGCCAGATAAAAACTCGTCACAGCGTATAGTGGAGATGGTTGCTTTGGACCACACTATACGAGTATTAGACCGCGTAGTGGAACAGTGAGCCATACAGGCTGACACACAAACATTTGAATAGCTACCAGTGGTGATTGATTGGCATCTGACTCTTGGGAAATTAAACAAAGTCAGGAAGGGGTTTCAGTCAGTACCTAGCCCAGAACCCAGGTCTCAGGTGTAAAAGTGAATAAACCACCTCTGGCTGTATGTTTTAAATATGGCGAGCCTTGTCATGTACACCAGGGCTGCCCAAAGCAGGGCAAGCCAATGGACTGCAGTGTTGGCAAAACAACTCAACCAGTGGTCAGCCTGGCTGTTGGAAGCATATTCCTAGTGGAAACCACCTTGTTCCATTTGAAGATACAGGTGGAGGGCCAGACGATTTGGGCCTTAGTTAATTCCCTGCCGGTATCAACTATCATCTCTGCTAAGCTGGTACCACCTAGGTCTGATCAGATAATATGTGTACTTGAAACTGTAGAAGAATGTCCCCAAGTGCACCTAACGGTAATTATAAAAGGGCAGTCTTTGAGGGAGGTAGCCGCCTAACCACCCTACCCATTGATACTAGGGTGGGATTTGCCATTACCACCAGAGGTGGTTACTTGGCATGATGACAGCAGCCGGTCCATGGCAGAGGTGCAGACGTGTCCCAAGAGTCAAGCTCTGCAGTATACCAAAGTGTGGTGACTTTAACACTTGCCTTGGCCAGTGAGCAGCAGGAGGTAAGTGAGATTGAGGCACAGTGGATTCTCATTGGTAAGGAAGTGTCTTTACGGGACTAAAAAAATATTTTCAGGAATGCCCGGTATATCAGAAGATGTCACCCCAGCCAGGGTTTAGGGAACCCTTGGTTCCCCTTCCTGTCATTTCTGTACCTTTTGAAAGGATTGGTATGGATCTGATAGGGCCAGTGTAAAAATCTGCTCATGGGCATCAGTACAGGTTGGTTTCTATATACTGGCGCCCGTCATCTCGACTGTCAGAATCCTACCCATTGGATGCCTGGCGCTGGAATGCCAGCAGTGGGGTGAGCGCAAAAGAGCCCCTTGTGGACGCCACGCTATTTATTCTCCCTCAAGGGGTGTAGTGTACACCCTAAGAGGGGGAATATGTGTCGGTATTCTGGCGGTCGGGATCCCGGCGCCGGTTTGCTGAGCGCCGGGATCCTGACAGCCAGGATATTGAATAAATTCCATTAGTACACCTTAGTGGTGGTGGATTATGCCACAAGGTTGCCGGAGGCCATACCGCTACGTAATATGAAATCCAGCACTGTTGCCCAGGAGTTATTGATGCTACATACCCAACTGGGAATACTAAAAGAGGTCCTGACAGATCAAGGTACTCCTTTTGTATCCAAATTAATAAAAGATTTGTGCCAACTGTTAAAGGTAGATACTGTAGGACTACCACATCAGTTTATCACCCAAAAACACATGGCCTAGTAGAACGCTTTTACCAGACCCTTAAACAGATGCTAAAAAGGGCGGTGTCACAAGAAAAGCATGACTGGGATTTAGTCATACCTTATTTGATGTTCGCAGTCCGAGAAGTGCCCCAGTGCCCCATGGATTTCAGCCCCTTCAAACTCCTCTATGGGGAGCAACCTAGAGGGATCTTAGATGCGTTGAAGGAAGGGTGGGAGCAACAGTCATGCCAAGATACTAATATAATTTAATTTGTGTCCCAATTTGTGTCACTTCAGAATGAACATATGGAGGGGGCTCAACAGCACCCGAAACGAAGTCAGCCGGGCTTTTTAACCAGGAGACAAGGTGCTGGTTCTTGTGCCCACCACTGAAAGCAAATTGTATGCTCAGTGGTGAAGCCCTTATGAAGTTATATAGACAGTGGGACCTGTAAACAACAGGGTTCGACAGGAGGGTAGGAAGAAGGAAGCACAAATCTACCATAGAAATCTATTAAAACTCTGGAAAGAAAGTGCCAGTAAGCCCTATTTAGTGGCAAAGAAACCCCGATTGTCAGGTACCCATTGAAGTCACCCTTAATCCTGGAGTATAGTAGCACGATACCAAGATGCGTTCTCTGCTGTCCTAGGATAGACCCAAATCATACAACATGACATTGTTACTCCTCCCAAGGTGATAATAAATCAGAGAAATCATATTGCATACCTGAGGCAAAACTTGCAGCGGTGAAGCGAGAAGTGGAGGATATGCTACACCTATGGGTTATAGAGGAATCAAACAGTGAATTCCCATTGTCTTAGTACCAAAGCCTTTGGGGGCTTTGAGATTCTGTAATTACTTTTGCAAGTTAAATAAGGTTTCTCTGATTGATTCCTATCTCTGCCCCGGGTTGACGAGCTGGTGGAGAATCTGACAAAAAGCCAGTATCTCACCACTCTGGATTTAACAGAAAGTATATTGGAAAATTCCTTTGACTGAAGCTACTAAAGCACTCCCCGGAGAGATTGTTTCAGTACACCCTACACTCATATGTGGTTGGTGGTGCACCCAGAGTCAATATAGTAATGCTAGAAACTAATGAGGGAAAAGAGAGACTTTTTGGTGGGGTACTCTTACAGTTTTATTTTTAAAATAAAACTATTATTCTAAATCATTAAAATATAAAGATAGCCCCTAATGTCCAAATTCCTGATTAAAATCAAAAATCAACCTTTACCTATTACTGGTTATAATTAGAGATGAGCGGGTTCGGTTCCTCGGGATCCGAACCCCCCCGAACTTCACCCATTTTACACGGTTCCGAGGCAGACTCGAATCTTACCTCCTTGCTCGGTTAACCAGAACGCGCCCGAACGTCATCATCCCGCTGTCGGATTTTCGCGAGATTCGTATTCTATATAAGGAGCGCAGCGTCGCCGCCATTTTCACTCGTGCATTGGAGATTGAACGGAGAGGACGTGGCTGCATTCTCTCCCTGAAAAGCTCCGTAATCTGTGCTCAGTGTGCTACAAATATCTATGCTCAGTGTGCTGCAAATAATCTGTGCTCAGTGTGCTGAAAATATCTATGTTCTCTGCCTGAAAACGCTCCATATCTGTGCTCAGTGTGCTGCAAATATCTGATCAGTGTGCTGCATTGTGGGGACTGGGGACCACCAGTATAAGTATATACATGATGTGGCCATTCACTGGTACCTGGTGACAGAACGTATACTGGATTCCCCCACAATGTAACTTTATATCTGTCACCTATATACATGATGTGGCCATTCACTGGTACCTGGTGACAGAACGTATACTGGATTCCCCCACAATGTAACTTTATATCTGTCACCTATATACATGATGTGGTCATTCACTGGTACCTGGTGACAGAACGTATTCTGGATTCCCCCACAATGTAACTTTATATCTGTCACCTATATACATGATGTGGTCATTCACTGGGACCTGGTGACAGAACATATACTGGATTCCCCCACAATGTAACTTTATATCTGTCACCTATATACATGATGTGGCCATTCACTGGTACCTGGTGACAGATTGTATACTGGATTCCCTCACAATGTAACGTTATATCTGTCACCTATATACATGATGTGGTCATTCACTGGTACCTGGTGACAGAACGTATACTGGAATTCCCCACGATGTAACTTTATATCTGTCACCTATATACATGATGTGGTCATTCACTGGTACCTGGTGACAGAACGTATACTGGATTCCCCCACAATGTAACTTTATATCTGTCACCTATATACATGATGTGGTCATTCACTGGTACCTGGTGACAGAACGTATACTGGATTCCACCACAATGTAACTTTATATCTGTCATCTATATAATAATTATAGTAGTACAGTACAGTAGGCCATTGCTGTATCTTGCAGCTCTGTGTCACTGCAAGTATCCATTCCATATCTGTGCGGCATTTTTGTGAGCAGTATATATATAGTATTACAGTGCAGCATTTTGGTGACTAACAGTATATAGTTGTACAGTAGGCCATTGCTGTATCTTGCAGCTCTGTGTCACTGCAAGTATCCATTCCATATCTGTGCGGCATTTTTGTGAGCAGTATATATATAGTATTACAGTGCAGCATTTTGGTGACTAACAGTATATAGTTGTACAGTAGGCCATTGCTGTATCTTGCAGCTCTGTGTCACTGCAAGTATCCATTCCATATCTGTGCAACATTTTTGTGAGCAGTATATATATAGTATTACAGTGCAGCATTTTGGTGACTAACAGTATATAGTTGTACAGTAGGCCATTGCTGTATCTTGCAGCTCTGTGTCACTGCAAGTATCCATTCCATATCAGTGCGGCATTTTTATGAGCAGTATATATATATATAGTATTACAGTGCAGCATTTTGGTGACCCAACAGTATATAGTTGTACAGTAGGCCATTGCTGTATCTTGCAGCTCTGTGTCACTGCAAGTATCCATTCCATATCTGTGCTGCATTTTTGTGAGCAGTGTATATTGTATTACAGTGCAGCATTTTGGTGACCCAACAGTATATAGTTGTGTACAGTAGGCCATTGCTGTATCTTGCAGCTCTGTGTCACTGCAAGTATCCATTCCATATCTGTGCTGCATTTTTGTGAGCAGTATATATAGTATTACAGTGCAGCATTTTGGTGACCCAACAGTATATAGTTGTGTACAGTAGGCCATTGCTGTATCTTGCAGCTCTGTGTCACTGCAAGTATCCATCCATTCCATTTTCTTCCAGTGATTTGGACCAATAATACCATTGATTAGAACGAATAATTCCAGTGATTTGTCATTTTCTTCCAGTGATTTGGACCAATAACCCCATTGAGTAGAACGAATAATTCCAGTGACTTTTTTTTTTTTTTAATGCAATATTTTTATTGAAGAGATGTCGAATAAATCAATACAGGTCAAACAGGAGACGATGACACCAAATAAATGCAAAAGAACACACATGATATCCCATAGGATATGAAGAAACATATATAAAAAAAAAAAAATAAGGGGTGCATCAGCATAACAATAGAAGTATCGACAACAAATTTTCTGTAATTTAACAATAGTCGAGAAGCGAAAAGGAAAGAGAAGATCAGGGGTGAAAAGAGAAAGAAAGGGAGAAGTTGGAGGATGGGGAAGGAAACGGAGACCACTAAGGGGGTATCCATGGTTAGATTGCTACACAGGGGATGGCCATAACTACCATCAGACCTAAACATAGTGAACAAATGCTTGAAGGATTTGGCACCTAAACAATAAGGCTTCGACACAGTATATCACACCCGGGAAATAGAGGTTTTAGCATAATTGAACCAGGGTTCCCATGTTCTCATATATTTGTCCGACCTATCACGCACGGAAGCTGTGATTTTCTCCATCGTGGAGATATACCATATTTTTGACAACAACATGCTCATGGGGGGGATACTGGGCTTTTTCCAACATTTAGCTAACACGCATAAGGCAGCATGAAGGATTTGGAGTACAAGACCACTCGCAGGGCCGCCAATATTAGACAAAGGGAGGCCCAGCAAAGCCGTCCAAGGACCTAATGTAACTGGGATGCCAAGAACAGATCCAATAAGGGTCTCCACTTGGACCCAGAAAGGGCGGATTTTGGGGCAGGACTACCAAATGTGTTTGATGTCTGCAATCTGACCGCACTCTCGCCAGCACAATGAGGAGGACCCAGGGAAAATCCTATGCAACGTCGCTGGAACCAGATACCATCTGGTATATACTTTATAGGAGTTCTCCTTTACTAGGGAGGAAATAGAGGACTGGGTGACATTTTGCCTAATGATCTCCCAGGAATCCTCCCCAGGTGGGGGGCCCAAGTCCTGCTCCCATTTACTTTCATGAGGCAGTGTGTCTGCTGAGTTCAGTGAGCGTAACAGACTATACAATATAGAGATAATACCTTGTCGCATAGGAGAGTAAACACAGAGTCGTTCAAAAGGGGTAAGTTGGCGAATGACCTTGGACTTTGGAAGGGAACTTAAGAAAGAGCGGAGTTGTAGAAATTCGTATAGAACAGGTTGGGTGATACCATATTTGTCACTTAAAGCATTTAAGGAGCGCCAGGAAGAACCCTCAATAAAATAAAAAACCAGTTCCGGGGGCGTGGGTTCAGGTGGAACCGCGAGTGGGAACATAGGGCGGAGCCAGGAGGGAAATCCTGGTTATCCCAAATAGAAGTGATGGGGGATGGGAATGTAGAGAGACCATAGTGCCGAATGCAGAAAGACCATAGGGAGCAAGTGAGTTTTGTAGTGGGAATGCACGATTGTATCTTCTGGTTAGGCTTAACAGGCGTAAGCAAGGAAACTAGAGTGGAAACCTTGGCCGACAAGAGTTCAATTTGTATCCAGGGTAGGTGGGGTGTTTGAGAGAACCAGGTAAGTGCCTGGCTCAGGTAAGTGGCATGATAATCTTTGCGGATATCCGGTAAACCTCTGCCTCCAGCCAACGGGTCCCTTATCAGGGTGGAAGTCTTAACTCTAGGGGGTTTATTAGACCATATGAATTTTAAGAAGAGTTTCTGCATTCGACACAAAGCCTCCGCGGGGATGCGTACCGGGATTGTTTGGATCAGATATAAAAGCCTGGGTAGGATGTTCATTTTCACTGAGACTATACGTCCAAACCAGGACATGATCTGTTTGTCCCAAGCTCGTAGATCAGATTCAATACAATTAAAAAGGGATAGGAAATTTTCGGAATACAGAGACCCATAGGAACTCGTGATAAACACACCTAAATATTTAATTTTCTTGGAGCGCCAAGAGAAATTAAAGTTAGTGGCAAGGAGAGACCTGGTTTCCTCACCGAGATGCAAGGGGAGGGCCTCCGACTTGGAATAGTTGATGTGGTACCCTGAATAATGAGAATATGATGATAGAGTTTTAAATAGATTAGGGATGGATGTATGGGGAGAGGAAAGAGTTAACAGGACATCATCTGCAAATAATGATAATTTAAACTCCACATCCTCAACTAATATACCTTTAATATCGGGGTTCGCCCTAACCATACACGCCAGGGGTTCGATAATCATAGCAAAAATGAATGGTGACAAGGGACACCCCTGGCGTGTACTGCTGGTAATCTGGAATAAACAAGAGTCCTTGCCATTTACCCGAACTCTGGCTGAAGGGTTGGAGTAGAGTGCCTGAATGCCCTGGAGTAGGATTCCTCCCAGGCCGAACCTACGCAAGGTAGCAAACATGAAGGGCCACAGTATTTTATCAAAAGCCTTCTCTGCATCAAGCGAGAGAAGGATAGAAGTCATTTTAGCTTTGTTAATAAGATGAACTAAATTAATAGTTCTTCGGGTATTGTCTCTAGCTTGTCGGCCCGGGATGAAGCCCACCTGGTCAGCATGTATCAATTGCGGGAGTACTGAGTTCAACCTCAGGGCCAGGATTTTGGCGAATAGTTTAATATCATTATTTAACAGGGAGATAGGGCGATAACTAGAACATGAATTGGGGTCTTTCCCTGGTTTGTGAATTAAGACAATCCGAGCCTCCAGCGTACGGGGGGACAGAGGTTCACCTTGCAGGAAACCATTAAAGAGCCTACACAGGTGGGGCAGAAGAATCCCCTTGAACTTCTTGAAATACATAATAGACATACCATCAGGCCCAGGGGCCTTGCCTGGTTTCTGAATCTTAAGGGCATTGTCTATTTCTTCTATAGTTAATTTCCGAACCCAACTGAGAAACCACCAAACCACTCAACGACGGTAAATTGCATTTATCCAAAAGGGACTCAATCCCCTCGCTGAATCTCAGTGAAGGTGAGGAAGCCGCATCCGCGTTATATAGCAATTTATAGTATTCCTCAAATTCACTAAGAATGTGGTCAGACTCATGTGTCAATACCCCTTGCTTCGTACGGATAGAAAAGATATTCTTGGAGGAAATTTGGGCTCTCAGCTTCCTGGCAAGAAGTCTGTCTGCCTTATCCCCTTTTTCGTAGTAAATCTGACTGAGGCGCCTAAGGCATTGTTCCATCTTATGAGACAACAGCATATTGAGTTCACCTCTAACTTTAAGTAGCCGATCCAAGTCAGCTGGGTGGAGGGAGGACCTATGAATTTCTTCCAGTCGATGGAGCTGGTCAGTTAACTCCAAAATCTTCTGGGAGCGTTGTTTAGTGAGCCTAGCTGCGATCTGTATGAAGTGGCCCCAGAGGACCATCTTATGAGCCTCCCACAAGGTCATATCGGACATACCAGGGGTCTGATTCAAATTAAAGTAATCGGTCAGTACCTGAGAGACTTGTGGCAGAACATCAATATGCTGGAGAAGGGCGTCATTGAGGGACCAGGAGGGAGGAGAAAGAGTGCGGGACAAACCAGAGAGAATCAAAGATACCGGGGCATGGTCAGACCATGTAATTGGGTGGATAGAACATTTTTGGATCTTGGAGGTTAAATCTCTCCCAGTCATAATCATGTCAATCCTCGTATAAAGATTATGCACCAGTGAAAATTAAGTATAGTCTTTGATTAAGGGGTCAAGGACTCTCCAAGAATCAAAGAGTAGGTGGTTTTTAAGTAGAGACAACAGGGCTCTAGAATTACGATTGCTTGTATGGGACTGGGAAGTGGGAAGGGGATGGGAGCGATCGAGGCTGTGGTGGAGTATGGTATTGAAATCCCCTGCCATTAAAATATCACCTTTTCTATATTGGGCAATCTTGGAGTCTAAGGAGGCGAAGAATGAGGCCTGGTTAACATTAGGGGCATAGACATTAATCTGAGTTATAGAAACATTATTAAGCTTGCCCACAATAATGAGAAATCTACCCTTTTTGTCTCTGATAATTTTTTCTGACTCTAAGTGTAAGTGGGCGGGAAACATTATGGCGACCCCCCGTTTCTTCTGGGTGTGGTCGCATGCATGTATAACTACCGGGTGACGTCTAGATCGCAATTCGGGATGGGAAGTACCTCTGAAATGCGTCTCCTGAAGGAACACCAGATCTCCCCCAACCTGTTTTAGACAAATAAATAATTTAGTCCTCTTTTGGGGGCTATTAAGACCCTTCACATTGTAAGTTATAACATTAACTGACATAACAGTGTATAAGAGAGCAGAGCTATAGCATCCCTAAACATACAGGGTTGGTCTCCTGAAGAAACAAAGGTATGAGGAGAGGGAGAAAGGATGAAAAAGAGAGAAAGAGGAGAAGAAAGACATTGAGAACAATACAAACAGAACAAATGCAACAATAAACCGAGCCAAAGACCCATTGTACGCATCGTACGGGTCCACACGTTTGAGCTCCCGTATGGGGTATTAAGGGGGAAAATGTCTCCCTTACGCTCAAAACCGGCTATAATGGCTCAGTGGAGAGCATGGCATCACACATCCAAAAGCCTACAGGAAGAGGAAGAAAGAAAGAGGACAGGTAGGGCGACTCTTAGGGGGTCGGAGCAACAGTTGGTAACAATAAATCACATCAGAACTGTATGAACAGTAACAATATGGGCTCAATCAAAGAAGCTCAGTGAAGAGAGAATAGAGAACCTTCAAAATACAAAACATTATAGTATATAGTAATATACAGTAACCCATCAAGGCAGTTCGTGGAAGAAAGTTCATGGAGGGTCACGTCTGGAGGAGGTTTTTGCCGGGACTGTCGACCAAAGACGGCGAGGTGCACGTAGTGGGAGAGGGGAGCTTGGGGTGCGTTGAGGGCCCGGTACAGCCTGTGGGGGAGAAGGCTTGTCAGGCACTCGGGGGGGGCAAGTTCAGTTTCAGAAGAAGCCGGTGGGCATCCTCCTTGGATCTTGCCATTAGCCGCTTCCCATCAAGCTGCACTATCAGGGCGAAGGGATAACCCCGTCTGTATCTGATTTGATTCTCCCTGAGGATCTTGGTATATTCCTTCAGATCGAAGCGCCTCTTAAGAGTAGTAGGGGATAAGTCTGGAAATACCAGTAGCCTATGTGTTTCAAACAGACACAAGTCCTTGTTACGAGCAGCAGTCTGGACTCTGTCCTTAGTTTTAAAATAGTGACAGCGTAGAACCACATCTCTCGGAGGGGATGATGATGGCGGTTTTTGGCGCAGGGAGCGATGAGCCCTATCCAAGAGGAAAAGCTCAGGCGGGGTGTCCGGCAGGAGATGTTGAAAGAAGCGGGTGAGGAAATCCTCCAGTTGGGCAGGTTCCACCGACTCCGGAATATATTTAATGCGCAGATTGTTACGTCTTTCGCGGTTATCTGCGTCCTCCTGTTGATCTTGGAGGAGGTAAATGTCTTCCTGCATGACAAAAATGGAGTGCTCCATCTCTTGCTGATAACTTCGTCAAGTTTCTGTTCGACGTCATTAATACGAGCACCTAGGTCCGAGATCTCATCCTTGAGACCAGAGATGGCCTTGTGGATCTCCAAGTGAAAAGCCTGTTTCAGCGACTTCATCTCATTAAGGATAGAGGAAATGCAGTCTTTCATGGAAGAGTCTAGCACAGGTGACTCTTCCTCAGATTCTGAAATAGGAGCAGATTGTGGAGCGGAAGGTGTTTTAGATGAGTTAGGCTTCATTTTAGAAATAAAGGAGGTCAAATCCGCAGATGGAGCTGATTTTTTGGACCTAGGCATGGCGTATGACAGTCCCGGAAATAAAGGGTGAACAAAATTCAAAACTGAGCAATAGCGTAGAAAGTTAGAGTTCCATTATATTATGTGCAATGAAAGTAAACATGAGGCCCCCAGGGCAGCATCCAGTATGATTTAGCAAAGCATTCCCCTGCGTAGTATCATCGCAGAAGGCTGGAGCATAATTCAGATGTAGTAGGATGCACTAGCCAGTAGATGGAGCACCCGGGCTATAGATTATAATGTAAGGAGGCCCAGGGTCCTAATAATAAATCAGGGAGCCCCAACAAAATACAGCAAGGCACAGCAGAACTAAGATGGGGGCCACAGCAGTGGGGGCCTATGCAGGAGGAGCCATAGGGCCACATGGGTACCCAGTGAGTGGGGGCAAACGCTGGTGCAGTGGAGGAGGAGGCAGCTCCCTTGTAGGTGAGGGAAGATGGCCGCCGGCAGTGAGCCCCTCCCAAGTACTGCAAGGTATATCTGGTCCTCCAGGAGCAGTGCAGGGAGGGGCCTTGTACTTCCAATAGAGCCCCTAGGGCTAGAGGTCGCCCAGCAGCGTGCAGGAGAGGGAAGCCAGGGTCCACAGACCGCTCCGGGGGTCCCGTTGCGGCCGCGCTCCGATCCCGGAGCTCACAGCCGGGGCGTCCCCAAACTCGAGGTCCCGGATGCAGGGCCGCGGCGGTCGGATGTAGCAGGAGGTCGCCCGGGGCCGCAGGTCCGTCCCGCAAGCCGCTCTGCACCAATGAGAGGTCTCCCAGCCGCGGCGGGCACCAGGTAGGTTGCAAAGAAGTGGCGCCCTGTGTCCCCCGAGCCGGCGCCCCAGTGCCAGACGTCCGCTCGGCCCCGAGTCCAAGAAGATGGCCGCCGCTATGGAGTACTCACGCCTGGAGGCCCCGATATCCCTGCTCCCATCGTTCTCCGCCAGAAGAGGAAAGTCCAGATGGTGTTGGGGAGCGGTGAAGTAAGCTCCGGCGAGCGGCCCGGCAGTGAGGGCGAACCCGGTCTCCCGCGTGCGGCTCCGTCACCCGTCCCAAAGCTTCTCCAAAATTTAGACCCCCGGCGTCGTGGAGGTGGGAGGGCCTCAACCCGCAGAGTCGGCCTAAGCCTCCTCCCGATTCCGCAGCATGCTCCCACGGAGGCAGGGTTACAGGGTGCGAGGATGGGGCACAGATTCAGGGGGGATGAAGGTGTAAATAGGGGTAAAAAGGGCTTTCTGCGAGCATGCAGGCTGGAGCCCATAGAAAGTGCAGCTCTCCCAGTTGCCAGCCAGGCCACGCCCCCATAATTCCAGTGATTTTGTAATTTTCTTCCAGTGATTTGGACCAATAATACCATTGATTAGAACGAATAATTCCAGTGATTTTGTCATTTTTTTTCCAGTGATTTGGACCAATAACACCATTGATTAGAACGGATAATTCCAGTGATTTTGTCATTTTCTTCCAGTGATTTGGACCAATAATACCATTGATTAGAACGAATAATTCCAGTAATTTGGACCAATAATACCATTGATTAGAATAAATAATTAAAGTGATTTTGTCATTTTCTTCCAGTGATTTGGATCAATAATACCATTGATTAGAACGAATAATTCCAGTGATTTTGTCATTTTCTTCCAGTGATTTGGACCAATAACACCACTGATTAGAATGAATAATTCCAGTGATTTTGTCATTTTCTTCCAGTGATTTGGACCAATAATACCATTGATTAGAATTAATAATTCCAGTGATTTTGTCATTTTCTTCCAGTGATTTGGACCAATAATACCATTGATTAGAACAAATAATTCCTGTGATATTGAGGTGTTTGTGTCGCTTAGCTTAGCTGTCCAGCGACCACAGTGCACCTCTTTTTCTCTTTTCTTTGCATCATGTGCTGTTTGGGGCCACTTTTTTGAAGTGCCATCCTGTTTGACACTGCAGTGCCACTCCTAGATGGGCCAGGTGTTGGTGCCGCCCTCTTGGGTCGCTTTGCTTAGTCATCCAGAGACCTCTGTGCAAATTTTAGGACTAAAAATAGTATTGTGAGGTGTGAGGTGTTCAGAATAGACTGGAAATGAGTGGAAATTGTGGTTATTGAGGTTAATAATACTATAGGATCAAAATTACCCCCAAATTCTATGATTTAAGCTGTTTTTGAGGGTTTTTTGTAAAAAAACACCCGAATCCAAAACACACCCGAATCCGACAAAAAATTTTCAGGGAGGTTTTGCCAAAACGCGTCCGAATCCAAAACACGGCCACGGAACCGAATCCAAAACCAAAACACAAAACCTGAAAAATGTCCGGTGCACATCTCTAGTTATAATATGGTCTAATAAGTCTCAAGCAAATTACAGATATATGAGGGTAAAGATACGCCGGTAAAAATATAGAACAGATAAATTATGTAGTATACTTAGGGGGTATTCAATTAGCGGCAAAATCAGAGCAATTTACCATGATTGCCATTTTTGCGTCTTTTTTCACCACAAAAATTGACTTTTTGCGGGTATGCGCGCTCCTGCAATTCGCCCAATTCTTATGCAAATTAGCGAAAACAGGATTGCCGTGAAAATTGGTGCTGAACATGAAAAATGGGTAAATCTGTCTGTACTCTCCCCCCCCCCCCCCCCAAAAAAAAAGCGAAAGCAACATCAGATAACAGTAGAAAAGTTTATTATTGGTTATAATAATCGTATTTCTGGTACTTATATTTTATGCATTTCTTTATAAAATGTAAAAAATTATAGTAAGTAAAAAAATTTTTTTAAACAAAATAAGTGCTAAAATTAAACTTGGAGTACATAAAAATGGGTATAAATATATATTTGGATCATTTTATGGGACTTTAAAAAAAGTGGAAACACACCGATTACTCCCATCTGCAAGTCTAAAAACACTTGTCCCACTCATAAAGCACCCCAATATATCTGTCCCATATCTTCTACCCCAATTTCCATCATTTTGCACTTTTCCCCTCAAAAAATGACATGTCATTATTGGGCAATTAAAAATAATTAAAAACTCTAAGTGCCTAATTAGTCATTCAGGGGGGTGTCTCAGGGGTTCAGAATCAAATCCTGACATTTTTAACTTAAAATAGGGATTTTCCTAAGTTTATCACCTGCTCAGAGTTGGTGGATTGAAATTTTCTTACTGTGTCATACTTAGGCATAACTTTACCATTTTCTGCCTCTAATTAACTAGCACTAGCAGTTTATATTATGTAATATTGGTACTGTTGAGTGGAGGTGAAGGTTTAAACTTAAAGTCATAACTGTCTTTTTGCACGACTACCCATACCATTACATAAAATATCTATTCCTCGATTGGTGTGGACACTACTTGTGAAGGTACAGATGGAGCCACACTAATCATGATGTGCCCCATGGGAGCATCACTGTGCACTCCCATAGTGGGGCTAGGCGCCGGATCGCCTAGTCACGCCAAGAGTGCATGTCTGCGATGGAGCCACACTAGATGAGTGCGGCTCCATCTGTAATACCTGTAGACTGTTAGCATTATCATACCTACAACCATACCACACTGGACATGCCCACTCTTGTTTAATCTTGGAAGCTAAGTAGTGTTGGGCCTGGTTAGAACTCGGATGGGAGACCCCAGGGAATACCAGGTGTTGTAGACCTTTGACAAAGCAGGGTGCGGCCACTCCAGGCACCTACCACATACACATATAGTGTTCCAAATGGACTTTGCCACTTACTTGAAGCTATACTTACCTAACAGCTGGAATCATACATTATATTTCTCTCTGTGAGACACTTTTATGGGGAAATTGGCAGTATTAAAATGACTATACATTACAGATTTAAACTGAAATATGACCACATGAAAAATTATTATATTTCAGCCACTTACATCTTGTTAAGATATAATTTTATTTCAGATATTAATTATACTACATCATTTATCTGTACTGTATTTTCAATAGCATATCTTTACCCTCATACTGTATGTCTGTAATTTGTTTAAGACGTAGACCATATTAAAACCAGTAATAGGTAAAGATATATCAATTTGATTTTACTCAGGAATTTGGACTGTTGGGGGATATCCTTTATATTTTAATGATATAGAATAAAAGTTATAGTTTAAAAAAAAATAACTGTAAGAGTGCCCCAACAAAGAGTCTCCCTTTTCCCTCATTACAGTAGTTTCTAGCATGGCAAGAGGCATTATCCTGCTGAAAGAGGCCACTGCCATCCGGGAATACTGTTGCTATGATGTACTTGGTCTGCAGCAACGTTTATGTAGGTGGGATGCATGAAAGTAACTGCCACATGAATGCCAGGATGGACCCAGTGTTTCCCAGCAGAACATTACCCAGAGCACCACACTGCATCTGCCGGCTCTCCTTCTTCCCATAGTGCATCCTGGTGCCATTTCTTTCCTAGGTAAACCATACATCCAACGTATCAACTTCAATGACTCATTGTTCATGTCCTGTTTAATATATGCTGCCCCTTGACAGGTGTGATTGTAATGCGATAATCAATGTTATTCATTTTACCTGTCAGTGGTTCTAATGGTATGGTGTAAACAACTAAAGAAAAGTCTCTCCAATCCTGAATATAAAGCATTGTTAGGGCTTAAAAATAATGACAACATTGTAATTAAACAGACTTATAATCAAGGTGGAGTCCTCATTATGAATTGTATTGATTATATAAAAAAGGCTATTTGGCTTGTAAGCAACTTCAGCTCCATATCAAACTTGAGAAGTACCCAAGTGCCAATTTTGTTGCTGAACTTAAACTGTAACCCATAATTATTTGCCATTTTTAGATACTTTTTATTTACAATTGTGTGGCACAGTTAATTACTCATTACCCAAAAAAAAAATGGTGATTGCAATCAATTAGTGAGCTATAAAGACATGCAAAAGAAGAAAGTCATCATTCCTATTTATTACCAGATATAATTGTCAAAATAAACATATCAAGGATGTCTTAATTAAACACTGGCACTTCCTTAAATGAGATCACATACTTAAGGATCTTCTTCTCCCGAAACACAATGGTAAATTCAGAAATGATGGAAGTCTTAAGAATGTTAGCAGCACCCAGTTTACTACCTTCAACTAAGTCTAAAAATAAATATTTTTTACTTTAAGATGTCAAGTTTACGTAAGTTTGAACGCTGTAACATGTATAAATATACAAGTAATGTAAACACAATCGACGTAACATGTATAAATATAGACGTCATGTAATTATGTAGACAACCTTTATGAATTCTACAAATTCAGAAGAATTCAAGATAAAAAGTAATATGAATTCTATAACAATAATCATTATGTACCTTGTAGAATGTATGTGTATGCTTAAATAAATGCGTAAAACATAAAGGAATGTGAAATTACACATTCAAGAGCACGTATGAAGTACAAAGAATAAAATAGACAACTTTTCCTTATATCAGTGGTTCTCAAACTGTGTGCCGTGTCACCCTGGGGTGCCTCAAGACGCTTGCAGGGGTGCCTCGGGTTGGTGGTCCAGGACCAATTCAAAATTATTTATGGTGCAGGTAATAGGCAAAACCAGGGCTGATGGCTGTCAGTCATAAAATATGTGGACAACCAGAAGTGAATCTTGTCCATCACCACATAACTGGCCCTAAGGATGACATATAAACACAATTTACTTCATTTAATATTTCCTTCTAAATTTCCCAGTAAGAAAATTTTGGCCTAGGGGTGCCGTGAGAAAAATGTGGATACTCTAGGGCGCCGTGATTCAAAAAAGATTTGGGAACCACTGGCCATATAGACATTTTATTGACACACACAAATCCAACCCGGAACATGTTCACTTTGTGCAAGTAAAATTTGGTGAATAAGACATTCAGAGCTAGCTATACAGTGCAGCTGAAGACGTCCAGTGACAGACATGCTACAGCGGCTGCATAACGGAGCAATCAAGCACTTTGCACAATGGGCCTCATTCTGAGGTGGGAGTGAATCAAAAAATAGCAAGTAACTGTGCACCTGGGCAAAACAAGTTGCAAAACATTTATTATTTTTCCAAACAAACACTGGCAGCTCTAGCATGTAGCCCACAAATGCTGGACAGCTTTATTTTTTTTAATAGTGATGCTAGATTGGTTTCTTATCTGCTGTTTGTAGTATGAACTTTCAGAGAATATACAGGTTCAGTCTCCCTTATTCGTGATTCTAAAAACTGTAATATTCCAAAAACTGTCATTTTCAGACAGCCGTAATGTTGACATGACCTGATGTCATGATGTAGTCATGTATCAAATGCCTATGACTGGCAGCCCTCACTGGGAATGGGAACTCTGTCTCCATCTCCTCCACTATGCCACACCTGCGGACCCTCCTATGGCACCCTCCAGACATCCCAGACAACTGCTATAAAGAGATATTAGAGTTAAGTAAAGTAATAAAATCAGATATTCCATATATCACATAGGAAAGCTTAAAAATAGTTTTCTGAGAAATTCAATGCTGTCTAGACAAATAGACATCAGAGTAAAAGTAAAGTAGTAAAACTAGAGATGTGCGTGGGTTACACCATCACATCAGGGAGATCTTCCTGTGGCTTTCCTTGAGAAGACTGGTTTGCATTTTACTCCCTTGCAATTTTTATTGCCCGCACTCCACTTACTTATTATCCTCCGTTATTAAAATAGGCTAGTAGAGTCTGGTGGCTGCGGGTTAGAAACTGAAACCACCTGGACTTCCGGGCTCTGGGCTCAGTATTTTCTGTATTGGATCAAAAATTAGACAAAACGTCATCCTCCCAGCATCGGAAAAGTTCCTCCCTCGTGGTTCTAGCACCATTTCACACAGAACGCTGGAGGGAGAGGGTGTGGGGTGGGCTGTAGAGTGATTAAGGGTGACTGTAACTGTTAATTAAGAGCTACTGTAACTGTGATTAAGTCACTGAAAAATTACTGTGTTCCGCCATAGCAGATTTACAGATAGGCAATACAGCGGCCACTTAGGGCCCAGCAGACAGGGCTGCATAACTCCTGTGCTCCCATCGGTGGCTTGCATGTCTACTGTCTAAGGCATGGGTCTTCAACCTCAGCCCTCCAGCTGCTATGGAACTATACATCCCAGCATGCCCTGCCACAATTCTGTTATTAAGGCATGCTGAAACTGAGACATGATATGCTGGGATGTGTAGTTCCACAGCAGTTGGAGGGCCTAGGTTGAAGACCCATGGTCTATTTACAAACACAGCCTGCTACATGGCAGTTAAGAGTTGATTGGCTGGGACCTTGTGGTCTATTTACTAAGCTTTGGACAGACATAAATTACCAGCCAACAAGCTCCTACAGTAACTGTTATTTTTCAAACACAGCCTGTGACATAGCAGTTAGGAGCTGATTGTCAGGCTCTTGGATTATTTCATGCATGTACTAAATTTTCCTTGTACCTTACCTTCTGTTCTACACAGATTTCAGGATTTATCTCAGTTTTGCAAGCTCCATGCAGACTACAGTTTCTAAGCTGCAGCATGTGTCTATGTTACTCTCTCCTGATTATGCCACCAGTAGGTTTCACTTGTGTGAGTAATCACCAGGATCTTGTGTACAGCTTCTTGTATCTCTGTTCTTTGTGTTCACAAGAAGTTCCAGCAGCCATGTTTCTTGGTCAGCTGATCAGACTATTCACCAGTAGGAATGCTGGTTACTCTAGGCCAGGCTTTTTCAACCAGTGTGCCATGGCACACTAGTGTGCCGCGACCAGTTGCAAGGTGTGCCGCGGAGCCAGAGCAGCTTCCTGCACCTTCAGAGTGAACTGTTGGCCCAGGCTCTTCTTAGAGCATCATTCGTGCTCCGGCCGTGACCTATGCCTTGAAAATGGTGTGATATCAGAGGTCACGGCCGCTGCGTCTCACCGCCTAGCCAGCCCACCTGCCTGCATACACATCTTCCAGTTTCCACATGCATACACGGCTTTCCTTGCCAACCCACATCCACACCTGCCCGACCGCCTGCTGCTCAGTATTCCCAGAACTCCACAATGAACAACCCCCGCCACTGAGGGACAGGGAGGAGGACAGCTGATAATAATATTTTATTTTATTTCTCCTGTGGGGAACAATAGGATTTATGTGGGGAGAATAAGAATTTATGGATTTATGGGGGGGAACAATGTGAATAATTCATGTGGGGAGCAACATGATTTATGTGGGGAGCAATGTGATTGTTTTATCTGTGTAGGCCAATGTACGTGTGGATTTTTTTTTTACTGTGAGGGCCAATGTGTGCGTTTTGTTTTTTTCTGTGGGGAACTGATGGTGTGCCATGGCAATTTTAAAATATTGTTCGGTGTGCCACGAGTAAAAAAAGGTTGAAAATCACTGCTCTAGGCTAACTCCTTCTACCAATGGCATTCTACCTGAGGTTATAAAGCAGGTCTCCAGGAACAGGAAGGGGCCTGTACAACTAGTCACATAGTGTGATAAGTGAACACAGTTGTTTCGCTTCTTCCATGTGGCACTGTCAGGCGCATCGTGTCCTCAGCCGGTAACCAGTCCGGTCCTGCATATCCCCAGCCGGTAACCAGTCGGTCCTGCATATCCTCAGCCAGTAACCAGTCTGGTACTGCATATCCTCAGCCGATAACCAGTCCGGTCTTGCATATCTTCAGCTGGTAACCAGTCCGGTCCTGCATATCCTCAGATGGTAACCAGTCTGGTCCTGCATATCCTCAGCCAATAACCAATCTGGTCCAGCTGTATTCCTCAGCCAGTAGCCAGTCTGGTCCAGCAGCATCTCTTCAGCAGGTAGCCAATCTGATCCAGCTATATTCCTCAGCCGGTGTCCAGTCCAGCAGCGTCTCTTCAGCCAGCAGCCAGTCCGGTCCAGCTGTATTCCTCAGCCGGTCGCCAGTCCGGTCCAGCAGCATCTCTTCAGCAGCTAGCCAGTCTGGTCCAGCTGTATTTGTCAGCCGGTAACCAGTCCGGTACATTACCACTGCATGGTTCATAACCTTGAACTCGTATTAAAGGCAGTAGCGGATCTTGCCACGGGCAAGCAGGACTTTTGCCCGGGGCGCCGCCTTTCGGAGGGCGCCACACCATGGCAAGATCCGCTGCTGCTGTGGTGCCCCCCGCTGCCGCGGCCCGCTGTCCGCTGTGTAGCGTCTAGTTTCCCTTCGTGGGCTGCCTGCTGTGAAGGGAAACCAGACGCTACGCGTCTAGTTTCCCTTCCTGGAGAGGACCTTCACTGTAATGATGTGCGGTGCGCGTTGACGTCATCGCGCACCGCACAGCAAAGGTCCTCTCCACGAAGGGAACTAGACGTTTAGCGTCTAGTTTACCTTCGTGGAGAGGACCTTTGCTGTGCGGTGCGCATTTACGTCATCGCGCACCGCACATCCTACAACAGTACAGGGGGCGTAACTGACCATGCCCCCTGTATCAAACCATGCCCCCTAATGCCGCCCAGGGCGCCAGAAGCCCCGGAACCGGCCCTGATTAAAGGCAGTTCTCACTGCTATCCAAATCTCATGCAAATGAGCTGTATTCAGCCTCTTTGACTCCAGCTCCAAGCCTCAGACCCTGGACGTTGGTTATCACCTGACCCAGGTAACCTTGTGCAGCAAACCGTGACACTGATTGGCTGGCATCTATATCTCCTTAAATAGTTTGGTGGGTCCCATTAGAAAATAATCCCTCCATCTTTTCCTTCATTCATAACTCTATACAGTTTGGAACCTAGCCTGAAAATCGTTCACTAAACTGGTGCTTCTGAATTCTCAAGTTTCCATTAAATAGGTATTCCAATCCATAAAATCATTATAATCTCTATCTGCCCTTGTTCCAGCTGGTTTTACTGCATACTATTATAAAAGGTATATTTATTATTAGAGATGAGCAGTTAAGAAATCAGAACCAATCCAAACTTCCGGGATCTGGGGCAGCGAGTTTTGCCTCGGATCCCGCAAAACCATGAAATCTCTTGGGCACCAATTTCCAAAGTCCCATTAAGTCAATGGGCTGACCGCTGATTGGTTGAGAGAGCCGTCTGTCACGACTCTAAGCCAATCAGCGTCTCCCCATAGACTTTAATGGCACTGCTGGCACTCCCACACTGCCGGCACCCCTGCACTGAGAATACCGTCGTCACTCCTGCGCTGCCAACACCCCCACACTGAGGACACCGCCGGCACTCCAGCAATGCAGACACTGCTGGCACCCCCACACTGAGGACATTGTCGGCACTCCTGCACAACCAGCACCCCCATACTGCTGACTCAGCTGGCACCCCTACACTGCTGACACACCCCAGCACTGAGGACACAGCTGTCACTCCAGTGTTGCCGACACTGTTGGCAACCTATGTACTGAGGATACTGACGACACTCCTGCACTGCCGACACCACCAGCACCCAAGCAGTACTGACACTACCGGCAACCCCGCTCTGTGGAGACTGCCAGCCGTACCAACACCACCAGCAACTCTGCACTGAGGGTAAGTAACTCTTACCTTGGTCTTGTTTTGCAGGAAACTTTTTAAACATAGCAGGACTGCACAAGCGATCGCAGCCCTGCTATGCTAAAATACACCCCCCCATAGGCGGCGTCAAGTTTATCGCACGAGCAGCAAAAAGTTGCTACGTGCGATCAACTCGGAATGAGGGCCAATACACATCACACACTGTATCTAATCAGCAATGTATCCCGCACTGTATCCGACCCGCACTGTATCAAACCAGCAATGTATCCAGCACTGTATCTGACCCGAACTGTATTCTGCACTGCATCCAACCAGCAATGTATCCAGCACTGTATCCGACCCAAACTGTATCTGACCCACACTGTATATGACCCGCAGTGTATTCAGCATTGTATCTGACGTGCAGTGTATTCCACACTGTGTCCAACCAGCATTTTCTCCAACCCGCACTGTATCCCACACTGTATCCAACCAGTAATATATCCTGCACTGTATCCAACCCGCACTGTAGCCAACCCACACAGTATCCAACCTGTCCTGTACCCCGCACTGTATCCAACCCACACTGTATCTGACCCGCACTGTATCCAAACCACACTGTATACCACAGTTTTGCAAGCCAACCTTTGGACAATACTGGTGAAAACAATATTGTGTGCTGTGAGGTGGTCAAAATTGAGTGGAAATGACTGGAAATTAATGTTATTTAGGTTAATAATACTCTAGGATAAAAAAAAGGCCCAAATTAAGTGATTTTAGCTTTTTTTTGTTAATTTTTCAAAAAAATGTAAAGCCAAAGCCACTCACGGCGGTTTGACAAATCCAAAGACGACCGACGAATCAGAACCTAATCAAAATCATGCAAAAATAGCCCGGCGCGCATCCCCATTTAATATACCTGCTCCTTTTTGTACTTGAATTTTTAGCGCTCTTATGACACAAACTCCACTCCTAGGTCTCTGCTATTCCAATACTGAACAAGATTCAGCACAATGTGCAAGTTATTACCCAATTACTTTACTCAATATAGATCACAAATTGTTTGACAAAGCACAAGCGGTTAGACTAGTACAGGTGATGACCGATTTAATTCTCCAGGATTATGTAGGTTTTATCCCCGTCTGACAAGCTGCAGATAACACCTGAAGGGTAATTTACCTAAGATGCATTATGCACCAATTATGTATTACTCCCTCTTACTCATCAAATTATTTCTGTGCAAGGCTCTTTGCAGAAATTCACTGTAATAGCTCCCTATGAGGTTATAAAATTAACTCAGACAGAACTGAGATTGGAAATGTGGATGGTGAGTAAACTCTCCAATGGGGGCGCATATGAAACTATCAATCATACACATAAATGTGCTAAAAAATGAACATCAATTTATTTTAAAAAGCTATAATGGTTAATATACACACATATACTATAGAATCATCAGCTCATTGTTACTGTTTTGATCAGCATCCTTAAAACGACCAATGTCACTTAAAGGTTGCAATGAGCAAAAAAAAGTTCAAGAGTACTCTTGTACTGTATAGTCATAAAAAATATTTGTGTAGTAACTTGAATAGTCACCATCCATGTTATGTCCCAAATAATATAGTGAGCTCGCCATATCACTCTAGTAGAACGTGCTCGCCATATACAGGTACAGTAGATAATTGTCGATACCTGATGTTGAAGACCTTACTAGTCTGTGTATCCTTTTTTTAGGAGATGATTGTTCAGGTGAGAACCTTTTCAGATCCACTGGCTAACTAGTAACCATAAAAAGGGGGTAAGTGTCAAGCCATCACAATGAGCCGGCAGATACCAGAGAAGATTTTCCAGCCTTTCCGTTTCACAGATGTATTTAGACAATCTGTTAATATACCACTTGATGTGATCCCGACGTTCAGGATCCCGACATTGGAATTCCGACAGTCGGCTAAATGCCGGCGGTCGGAATCCCACCTGCAGCCCGATATTCCCACTCAGGTGGTGGGACCACGCCACCACCCGAGTGGGAATACAACCTGTGGCAAGCAAAGCTCACCACTGGGCCCGATGCATGGCGAGCGCAGCGATCCCACAAGGGGGCTAGCTGCTGGTATGCCGGCTGCCAGGATGCTGCTGTCGGGATACTGACAGCCGGCATCCCGACAGCTGGTATATTGTATGTATTCCCATAACACATGGGCAAACTGACCTATTTTTAAACTGGATCTTTTGATAGGACAACATAGAGAATAAAAAAGAAATCTGACAAATATTCATGTAGAAATACAAATTTGCAGTGCCTAGTAGAGTTTATAAAAGTATAAGATAGAAAGTTAAAGGACAGAAGATGTGGTTCAGGGGAAAGGATGCCGTCAGGATCCCGGCAGTACCAAATGTGGGATTACACCAGTAAGAACCCCTATAGTAAGTACAGCAAGTTAGGGTTAAGCACTAGGGGGAGAATTAGGCTGTGATAGTGGGGGAAGTTAGGGTTAGGTTGTGGGGGGGCAGTTAGGGTTAGGCTGTGGTATGGGATGGTTAGGTTAGGCTGCAGGAGGGGTGGGTTAAGGGTATTGGTAGGGTTAAAATACTTACTGGAATCCGTCTGGGTTTTGACTGTTATCTGCAGCCTGACCAATGGGACTGGAACTACTGGGATTTTGTACTCAACCCCAGGGGAAGAGGGGAAGGGAGACATAGGCATGGCAAAGGCTGAGTGACAGCGGCGGTGCTGGTTTAATTAGACAACTGGTAACAGCCATATTCATTTATGAGACAGAAATGATTTATCCTCCAGGATTCTAGTACTTAACTACTTTTTAAACTTTTGATATAGACCAAAAAGCTGTGACCTGGACAAATACATGGGTGGTATTCATGTGACCGCCAGTCTGCTGACCGACAGTCACATGACCTCCTCCACCATCCCGCCGGCTCAGTATCCCGATGGTCGGCATGCCGACCAATAGGGACTATTTCCACTCGTGGGTGTCCACGACACCCATAGAGTGGGAAAAGAACCCGTGGCGACCGCAGGTCGCCACCGAGCCCGCAAGGGGCTTGCTGCACTCGCCCCTCCCCGCCGGGATCCCGGCGTCGGTATGCTGCCGGGATCCCGGCGTCGGTAAGCTGACCGGCGGTCAGGAGACCGCCGGTCAGCCATACTACACCCAAATACACAATATATGATTGTACTTCGTGCATTTCCTCACCAGTGGATTGGATGTGGTGAAGAAGACAAAGTGAATTCTGGAGAAGACAAGATACAGTACCATTTGTCCAACTGTAATAGAGCTTATAGGCATTCTTACTTATACTGGGTGGTCTTCAGTTTTCCGGCTGTCGGGATCCCGGCGCACAGTATACCGGCGCCGGAATCCCGACAGCCGGCATACCGACACTTTTTCTCCTTCTACGGGGTCCACGATCCCCCTGGAGGGAGAATAGATAGCGTGGTGCACGTAGCGCCCCACCATGCCCGCAAGGGGCTCGTTTGTGCTTGCCCAGATGTTGGTATGCCGGCGGTCAGGATTCCAGCGCTGGTATGCTGGTCGCTGGGAACCCGGGCCGCCGGCATACCCTACTACACCTCTTATACTCGCACAAATCTGTTAATTTGGGACATTCTGATAATTTCCCAACCAATAATCTCCCAAACTTGTCCTCCCAATTAACTTTGTCGGAAAGATGTGTATAATATCAAAATGGGTTTTTCGAAAAAAAGCTTAAACAAGGCAATGGTATACCAAAGTGGTTTAGCTGTTGCAATGCACAATTCATTGTAGCTGAAACATATTCCTGTTTTGGAGATACTAGTAAATAATATTGGCCAGGATATAATGAGAGCCGATAAGGCAGCATATCATTTAATACAGCACTAGCTGTTTGTGCGTCCTATTCACAGAGCTTCGTTTTAGAAGCAAACCGATGGGAATTAGATGCACAAGCAGATCCTGCTGTTTAAAATTATACGCAGTATGCCTATATTCTGTGGGTAATAGCAACTGTATTTGCATACAAAATGTTATGCTACAATTTATTCCAGCCATACACTGTAACATAATTAATTACACACTGAAAATAGGCGCATATTATTTAAATCAGCATAAGCTGCTCGTGTGACTTAGTACATTCATTTGCGTCTATGACGCATTTGTGTGTTTAAGAAAATTAGAAAGAAATGTGAAATTACACATAGAATATAGGCATGTCACATATCACTGGATTCAGTGCGACTCAGTACATTTATATGACTCTAATACACATTTCTCCAGGGAAAATAATGTAAAATGGCTTGTACAGAATGTCGTGCTTTTTTACCGATCAAAAGTTTTATTTGGGTTTTTTAAGTGTCAAATGTATTGAAAAGTGTTATTTATTGCAAATGCAAATGTGCTTGAAAAGTGTACTTGTAATTGATTTCTAACATTTTCAGAACAAACTCAGCCAAAAAAACCCACCTCTAAATTCTTTGAGAGTCTTAAGGCCCGTATACACTGGCCGATATATCGCAGTTCTCTTTAACGGCCGATATATTGAGGGAATATCTAACGATATATTGGCGCGTCGCTGTGTGTGTACCGCCCGTACACATGCTGCGGCGGCCGGCGGTGATTAACAGCTGAACTGGGCGGGCGTGTACACACGCCCGCCCAGTTCATGACGTCAGTCCCCGACGGATCAGGCAGTGTGTATGCACAGCACACTGCCCGATCCGTCCATAGATATATCTGCAGATCAACTGATCTGCAGATATATCTTTCTAGTGTGTACCCACCTTGAGAGCTGTTTTGTATCTGACTTGCAATATCGGACTTCATTACATTGGCTGAGTTGTATACTTTACACGGGCAAAACATCTGGATTCTACTTTTTATCAGGCTCTCTACTTTAGAGATGAAAGCGTCTGAAAAAGCCGCTATTACATTAGCCTACTTTACAAAATGTCCGATTTTGTGGCAATAGCCGCAAACAACGGGCATTTTGCCATTATCGGTTCCCATTCCATCCATTTGGAGGCCGAGGCAGCAATTGAAAATGAAAAAGGCAGAGATACTGTACTCAAGATAACTAGACGGAATATATACGATATATACTAGCTGTCGGGGTGCCAGCTGTCAGTATCCCGATTCAGCTGGAACTGCTTGTACGACATAGTACATTTATATGACTCTATTACACATTTCCCCAGGCAAAATAATGTAAAATGACATGTACAGTACGCGGAGCATTTTTACCAATCAAATGTTTTTTTTGTTTTTGTTTTTAAGTGTCAAAACATATTGAAGAGTGTTTATTTATTGCACATGTGCGTGAAAATTATACTTATAACCAATTTCTAACATTTTCATAACAAAAAAAAAACACCTCTAAATTATTTGAAAGTCTTAGGGTGTGCACACACGGTGAGATCCTTGCTATGCCCGATTTTCACTTGCGATTTCCCTTGAACTCCCTGGAGCCCAGATAGCACAGATTTTGACTAACTTTTCTTGAGATATGGACTGTGTGTGCTTACGATTTTGGCTTATGTGAGATTTTGGCTTATGTGAGATGTCATTGACATGTGAGATGAACTAGATAGTACACCGATCTAGCAAGGATTGACTTGCCTGCACAGTCTATCTTTTCTTGCGATGCCAACCTGGTGGGACCGCGCATCGGGATCGCAAGGTGACTTTCACCTTTCGATCTGCACTAACTTTCCTTGCGATTTTGACTATATAGTCAAAATCGAAAGATAATATCTCACCGTGTGTACTAGAGATGAGCGGGTTCAGTTCGTCGAGATCCGAACCCCCCTGAACTTCACGTGGTTTACACGGATCCGAGGCAGCCTCGGTTCTTCCCGACTTACTCGCAAAACCCGAACGAGGCAAAACGTCATCATCCCACAGTCGGATTCTCGCGAGATTCGGCTTCCATATAAAGAGCCGCGCATCGCCGCCATTTTCACTCGTGCATTGTAGATTGAGCGGAGGGGACGTGGCTACGTTCTCTGCCTGAATAGCCCAATATCAGCTAAATATCAGCACAATATCTGTGCTCAGAATCAGTGCTGCATTGTGGTGACCAGTATACTACAGTACAATAGTCCATTGCTGTATCTTGCTGCTCCGTGTCAGTTCTAGTATCCTCATCAGTGCTCAATATCTGTGCTCAGTATCAGTGCTGCATTGTGGTGACCAGTATATAGTACTACAGTACAGTAGTCCATTGCTGTATCTTGCTGCTCCGTGTCAGTTCTAGCATCCTCATCAGTGCTCAATATCTGTGCTCAGTATCAGTGCTGCATTGTGGTGACCAGTATATAGTAGTACAGTACAGTAGTCCATTGCTGTATCTTGCTGCTCCGTGTCAGTTCTAGTATCCTCATCAGTGCTCAATATCTATGCTCAGTATCAGTGCTGCATTGTGGTGACCAGTATATAGTAGTACAGTAGTCCATTGCTGTATATTGCTGCTCCGTGTCATTCCTAGTATCCTCATCAGTGCTCAATATCTGTGCTCAGTATCAGTCTGCATTGTGGTGACCAGTATATAGTAGTACAGTACAGTAGTCCATTGCTGTGTCTTGCTGCTCCGTGTCAGTTCTAGTATCCTCATCAGTACTCAGTATCAGTGCTGCATTGTGGTGACCAGTATATAGTAGTACAGTACAGTAGTCCATTGCTGTATCTTGCTGCTCCCTGTCAGTTCTAGTATCCTCATCAGTGCTCAATATCTGTGCTCAGTATCAGTGCTGCATTCTGGTGACCATTATATAGTAGTACAGTACAGTAGTCCATTGCTGTATCTTGCTGCTCCATGTCATTTCTAGTATCCTCATCAGTGCTCAATATCTGAGCTCAGTATCAGTGCTGCATTGTGGTGACCAGTATGTAGTAGTACAGTACAGTCACTGGCATTTCTATAATGGGTGCAATGGGTGCGGTGCACACGGGCCCCTGGGTCCAGGGGGGTGGTCTTCAGTATGCCGACTGTCGGGATCCCGGCGCACAGTATACCAGCACCAGAATCCCGACAGCCGGCATACCAACACTTTTTCTCCCTCGTGGGGGTCCACGACCCCCCTGGAGGGAGAATAAAATAGCATGACGCGCATATCGCGCCACCATGCCCACAGCGTGGCGAGCGCAGCAAGCCTGCAAGGGGCTCATTTGCACTCGCCACGCTGTCGGTATTCCGGCGGTCGGGCTCCCGGCGCCGGTATGCTGGTCGCCGGGAGCCCGGCCGCTGGCATACCATACTACACCCGTCCAGGTGGGCCCCACACCGCACCCATTGCACCCATTTTAATACTTACCTTTCCGGAGCCAGCGCCAGGAGCTGCGATCGCGGTGGAAATCAACGCCAAAATGGCTGCCAGACATGCACGGTAGCCAAATCGGTCTCTGGATCATGGTGGGTGCCATCTTTCCAGAGACCTGCGCAGTAGACTCCAGCACAATGCCAGAGTCTACAGCACTGTACAGAGGAGGGGGCCCACCCAGAGGTGCACACGGGCCCCCTCCTCTGTAAAAACGCCCCTGAGTACAGTAGTCCATTGCTGTATCTTGCTGCTCCGTGTCAGTTATAGTATCCTCATCAGTGCTCAGTATCTGTGCTCAGTATCAGTGCTGCATTGTGGTGACCAGTATATAGTAGTACAGTACAGTAGTCCATTGAAGTATCTTGCTGCTCCGTGTCAGTTCTAGTATCCTCATCAGTGCTCAATATCTGTGCTCAGTATCAGTGCTGCATTGTGGTGACCAGTATATAATACTACAGTACAGTAGTCCAGTGCTGTTCTAGCTGCCCAGTGTCATTTCTAGTATCCTCATCAGTGCCCAGTATCACTACTCATTGTCTTGTACTGCATTGTGGTGACTAAAAGTCCAGTGTCTTGTGCTGCATCTTGCTGCTGTAGGGTGCTGTGGTAGTGTCCTGTCACTTGCATAGGTCCTCATCATTACAGTCACAGTGGTATTTGGTATCTATCTAGTGGTATCTAATTCCAGACATTACTGCCGTCTAATTCCAGATATATTACTGGCGTATAATTCCACACATTAAAAAATGGAGAGCAAAAATGTGGAGGGTAAAATAGGGAAAGATCAAGATCCACTTCCACCTAGTGCTGAAGCTGCTGCCACTAGTCATGGCAGAGATGATGAAATGCCATCAATGTCGTCTGCCAAGGCCGATGCCCTATGTCATAGTAGAGAGCATGTAAAATCCAAAAAACAAAAGTTCAGTAAAATGACCCAAAAATCTAAATTAAAAGCATTTGAGGAGAAGCGTAAATTTGCCAATATGCCATTTACAACACGGAGTGGCAAGGAACGGCTAAGGCCCTCTCCTATGTTCCTCATGACTAGTGGGTCAGCTTCACATGAGGATGGAAGCACTCATCCTCCCGCTAGAAAAATGAAAAGAGTTAAGCTGGCAAAAGCACAGCAAAGAACTGTTTGTTCTTCTAAATCACAAATCCCCAAGGAGAGTCCAATTGTGTCGGTTGCGATGCCTGACCTTCCCAACACTGGACGGGAAGAGGTGGCTCCTTCCACCATTTGCACGCCCCCTGCAAGTGCTGGAAGGAGCACCCACAGTCCAGTTCCTGATAGTCAAATTGAAGATGTCACTGTTGAACTACACCAGGATGAGGATATGGGTGTTGCTGGCACTGAGGAGGAAATTGACAAGGAGGATTCTGATGGAAAGGTGGTTTGTTTAATTCAGGCACCCAGGGAGACACCTGTTGTCCGTGGGATGAATAAGGCCATTGACATGCCTGGTCAAAATACAAAAAAAGTCACCTCTTCGGTGTGGAATTATTTCAACAGAAATGCGGACAACTGGTGTCAAGCCGTGTGTTGCCTTTGTCAAGCTGTAATAAGTAGGGGTAAGGACGTTAACCACCTAGGAACATCCTCCCTTATACGTCACCTGGAGCGCATTCATCAGAAGTCATTGACAAGTTCAAAAACTTTGGGTGACAGCGGAAGCAGTCCACTGACAACTAAATCCCTTCTTCCTCTTGTACCCAAGCTCCTGCAAACCACACCACCAACTCCCTCAGTGTCAATTTCCTCCTTAGACAGGAACGCCAATAGTCCTGTAGGCCATGTCACTGGCAAGTCTGACGAGTCCTCTCCTAATTGGGATTGCTCCGATGGATCCTTGAGTGGCGCTGCTGTTGTTGCTGCTGGGAGTTGATCGTCATCCCAGAGGGGAAGTCGGAAGACCACTTGTACTACTTCCAGTAAGCAATTGACTGTCCAACAGTCCTTTGCGAGGAAGATGAAATATCACAGCAGTCATCCTGTTGCAAAGCGGATAACTCAGGCCTTGACAACTATGTTGGTGTTAGACGTGCGTCCAGTATCCACCGTTAGTTCACAGGAACTTAGGGAATTGCTTGAGGTAGTCTGTCCCCGGTACCAAATACCATCTAGGTTCCACTTCTCTAGGCAGGCGATACCGAGAATGTACACAGACGTCAGAAAAAGAGTCACCAGTGTCCTAAAAAATGCAGTTGTACCCAATGTCCACTTAACCATGTACATGTGGACAAGTGGAGCAGGGCAGACTCAGGACTATATGACTGTGACAGCCCACTGGGTAGATGTATTGTCTCCCGCAGCAAGAACAGCAGCGGCGGCACCAGTAGCAGCATCTTGCAAACGCCAACTCGTTCCTAGGCAGGCCATGCTTTGTATCACCGCTTTCCATAAGAGGCACGCAGCTAACAACCTCTTACGGAAACTGAGGAACATCATCGCAGATTGGCTTACCCCCTGGGGATTTGTGACATCGGACAATGCCACCAATATTGTGCGTGCATTACATGTGGGCAAATTCCAGCACGTCCCATGTTTTGCACATACATTTTAATTTGGTGGTGCAGAATTTTTTTAAAAACAACAGGGGCATGCAAGAGATGCTGTCGGTGGCCTGAAGAATTGCGGGCCACTTTCGGCATTCAGCCACCGCGTGCCAAAGACTGGAGCACCAGCAAACACTCGTGAACATGCCCTGCTATCAGCTGAAACAAGAGGTGGTAATGAGGTGGATTTCAACCCTCTATATGCTTCAGAGGATGGAGGAGCAGCAAAAGGCCATTCAAGCCTATACATCTGCCTACGATATAGGCAAAGGAGCGGGAATGCACCTGACTCAAGTGCAGTGGAGAATGATTTCAACGTTGTGCAAGGTTCTGCAACCCTTTGAACTTGCCACACGTGAAGTCAGTTCAGACACTGCCAGCCTGAGTCAGGTCATTCCCCTCATCAGGCTTTTGCAGAAGCAGCTGGAGAGATTGAAGGAGGCAGTAAAATGGAGCGATTTCGCTAGGCATGTGGGACTTGTGGATGGAGCCCTTCATTCGCTTAACCAGGATTCATGGGTGGTCAGTCTGTTGAAATCAGAGTACTACATTTTGGCCACCGTGCTCGATCCTAGGTTTAAAGCCTACATTGTATCTCTCTTTCTGGCAGACACAAGTCTGCAGATGTTCAAAGACCTGCTGGTGAGACAATTGTCAAGTCAAGCGGAACGTGACCCACCAACAGCTCCTCCTTCATTATCTCATGCCACTGGAGCTGCCAGGAAAAGGATAAAATTTCCAAAACCACCTGCTGGCGGTGATGCAGGGCAGTCAGGAGCGATAGCTGACATCTGGTCCGGACTGAAGGACCTGCCAACGATTACGGACATGTCGTCTACTGTCACTGCATATGATTCTGTCACCATTGAAAGAATGGTGGAGGATTATATGAGTGACAGCATCACTGTAGGCATGTCAGACAGTCCGTACGTATACTGGCAGGAAAAAGAGGCAATTTGGAGGCCCTTGCACAAACTGGCTTTATTTTACCTAAGTTGCCCCCCCCCCCCTTCCAGTGTGTACTCCGAAAGAGTGTTTAGTGCAGCCGGTAACCTTGTCAGCGATTGGCGTAGGAGGTTACTTCCAGAAAATGTGGAGAAGATGATGTTCATCAAAATGAATTATACTCAATTCCTCCGTGGAGACATTTACCAGCAATTGCCTCCAGAAAGTACACAGGGACCTGTGATGGTGGATTCCAGTGGGGACGAATGAATAATCTGTGAGGAGGAGGATGTACACAGTGAAAGGGGTGAGGAATCAGACGATGAGGAGGAGGTGGACATCCTGCCTCTGTAGAGCCAGTTTGTGCAAGGAGAGATTGATTGCTTCTTTTTTGGTGGGGGCACAAATCAACCAGTCATTTCAGTCACAGTTGTGTGGCAGACCCTGTCGCTGAAATGATGGGTTTGTTAAAGTGTGCATGTCCTGTTTATACAACATAAGGGTGGGTGAGAGGGCCCAAGGACAATTCCATCTTGCACCTCTTTTTTTTTTAAATCTTTGCATCATGTGCTGTTTGTGGACTATTTTTTTAAGTGCCATCCTGCCTGACACTGCAGTGCCACTCCTAGATGGGCCAGGTGTTTGTGCCGCCCACTTGGGTCGCTTAGCTTAGTCATGCAGTGAATTTTAGGACTAAAAATAATATTGTGAGGTGTGAGGTGTTCAGAATAGACTGGAAATTAGTCGAAATTATGGTTATTGAGGTTAATAATACTATAGGATCAAAATTACCCCCAAATTCTTTGATTTAAGCTGTTTTTGAGGGTTTTAAAAAAAAAAAAAAAAAAACCAAATCCAAAACACACCCGAATCCAACAAAAATTCTTATGGGAGGTTTTGCTAAAACGTGTCCGAATCCAAAACACGACTGTGGAACCGAATCCAAAACCAAAACACAAAACCCGAAAAATGCCCGCTGCACATCTCTAGTGTGTACACACCCATAGAGCTGTTTTGTGTCTAACTTGCAATATCGGACTTCATTACATTGGTTAAGTTGTATACTTAACACAGTCAAAACATCTGGATCCGACTTTTTATTAGGCTCTCTACTCAGTGGCGCAAGTTTGTCACAGTTGCCCGGAGGCAAGAAAAATATTGGTGCCCTATCTCTATAGCTTCGGCTTCCTAAATACTAATTTATTAACACTATAGTTTTTTCACTGGTATGCTACGCTGGGCTTTCTGGCTTATGCTGGTGTTTTGGGGTGCCACACCCTGCACCTAGATATAGCGCTAGGGACCCCAAATATACAGAGACGCCTTGATGCGGCTTTGGGGCTTATTCACACATTTGCGCAAATATGTGTAACGAAGATCTCTGAATTCTATTATTATGTGGAATTTATATCTGGTTACGGTTATCATTCAGGGTGCTGGGGGAAACAAATGCTTTTTTTCTTGCTTAGAAACACCCCTCCCTTTCGAGCACCTGAATGATATCACTAAGCTAATTGAGCATCTACCAATATATTTATATATATATATTTATCCGTGATGTGCACCAGAAATTTTTCGGGTTTTGTGTTTTGGTTTTGGATTCGGTTCCGCAGCCGTGTTTTGGATTCGTACGCGTTTTGGCAAAACCTCCCTGAAAATTTTTTGTCGGATTCGAGTGTGTTTTGGATTCGGGTGTTTTTTTACAAAAAACCATCAAAAACAGCTTAAATCATAGAATTTGGGGGTCATTTTGATCCCATAGTATTATTAACCTCAATAACCATAATTTCCACTCATTTTCAGTCTATTCTGAACACCTCACACCTCACAATATTATTTTTAGTCCTAAAATTTGCACCGAGGTCGCTGGATGGCTAAGCTAAGCGACCCAAGTGACCGACACAAACACCTGGCCCATCTAGGAGTAGCACTGCAGTGTCAGACAGGATGGCACTTCCAAAAAATTGTCCCCAAACAGCACATGATGCAAAGAAAAAAAGAGGCGCACCAAGGTCGCTGTGTGACTAAGCTAAGCAACACAAGTGGCCGACACAAAGACCTGGCCCATCTAGGAGTGGCACTGCAGTGTCAGACAGGATGGCACTTCAAAAAAATTGTCCCCAAACAGCACATGATGCAAAGAAAAAAAGAGGCGCACCAAGGTCGCTGTGTGACTAAGCTAAGCGACACAAGTGGCCGACACAAACACCTGGCCCATCTAGGAGTGGCACTGCAGTGTCAGACAGGATGGCACTTCAAAAAAATTGTCCCCAAACAGCACATGATGCAAAGAAAAAAAGAGGCGCACCAAGGTCGCTGTGTGACTAAGCTAAGTGACACAAGTGGCCGACTCAAACACCTGGCCCATCTAGGAGTGGCACTGCAGTGTCAGACAGGATGGCACTTCAAAAAAATTGTCCCCAAACAGCACATGATGCAAAGAAAAAAAGAGGTGCACCAAGGTCGCTGTGTGACTAAGCTAAGCGACCCAAGTGGCCGACACAAACACCTGGCCCATCTAGGAGTGGCACTGCAGTTTTCTAGCGAGAGGATGAGTGCTTTCATCCTCATGTGAATCTGAACTACTAGCCATGAACATAGGCCAGGGCCTTAGCCGTTCCTTGCCACTCCGTGCCGTAAATGGCATATTGGCAAGTTTACGTTTCTCATCAGATGCTTTCAATT